>NW_017385987.1:2474303-2603612 GCF_000237925.1 Schistosoma mansoni | reverse complement strand
TTGTACTTTTTATTATAGCGGGAGTGATTCATAAATATGGGCTGTATAATTAGAAATTAACTGCTTACTGAGTTATGTTCTATCGTGGCTATCAGGCAAGCAAGCATGAGAAATTGCATTCTGAACCAATAGCCATTAACCGTTCTTCTCAACTTTTATCTCACTAAATAGGCGAACTACTCATTACTTGTACCAAATCAAATAAACTGCTCTCCTGAATTACAATCCAATCACATGAGCCCCCAAAATAATACACATGAAAGTAATTTATTTTTACAGTCGTATTTTAGTTAATATCCAAATTTAATGAAACTTCACTGATGATATGTAATGGATTTCAGATTAAATGGCTGTATAAATACTGCTAAACCTTATGAGCATAGTTTACAGTGGCGTTAAATGTTTCAAGGAAAACTCAATTGCTGAGACTATTATTTATCAGTGGTTTACTTATTTGCAGTTTTAATCGATGGTGCTACTGAGGCATTCTATAATTGCTATTCTGAGGTGAAGTTTAAAACGTTAGCAATGAATGAGATATTTTAACTTAGAAATGACTTCTAGTTTCTGGAAACAATACTGAATGAATTTCAACTTCACCCCATCGCACAAGCAAGTGGCTATCAGGACTCAGTGGCCGAGTGGATAACGTGATGGCGTTTGAAGCGAGGGTACTGGGTTGGAGTCCCAGAGTGAACATCAACCCTGAGATGCAGGTACATCCAGCTGACGAGTCCCAAATAGGACGAAACGCGCGTCCTGGATTCCACTGCTAGCCACTATCCATCTTTGCTTATCAAAGCAAGTTTAATAACAATTGATAAAGGTGAAACATGTAGGACTTACAGGTTCAGAAACAGATGACGTCTTAGAGTATGAAGCACACTCGTCAATTATATCAGCCGCATCGAATTTACCTTGTCTACGATAAAGGGCAACCAAATTTCGAAGAGTTGTACCGACAGTTGGACTGCATAATGAAAAAAATAAAACGGTTTGTCAGTAAAAAAAAACTAGGAATTTGTACTCATTAAATTTAAGTATTTCTCTGCAAACAGAAACTGAGATATTGAAGTTACAACTTGAAATATATGGCGGTGATATTAAGCAGTGGGAGTTAAGACAAAGAAGGTAAACTAAGAAGTAAATATCAACAGAAATGAATGAAATTTACTGTAGTTTCCTATACATTATCTTATTTTATTATTTATTTATTTATTTAAACGCATACATTTTGGTACAAAAGGGCACCAGATACATATGCGCCACACAAAATAATGAGAATGGGAGAAGAAAGGGGGAAGATGCGTATACATAAGGAAGAAAAAGGATAAAAAAAGAAAAAAAGAGAAGAGTAATGATGGGGGGACTGAAATGTACTGTATTGTATTGTTGTATGTATGTATGTATTATTATTATTACTATTATACATTATCTATCTGATTCAAAAAACTGTCTAGGACACTTAATCTTCAAATATTCCGATGAACAGATTGGGACAAGATATCACTCCAGAGTTAACTGAATATCTGAGTTATGAATGAAGATATAACTTTACCAGCTCGCCATATGATTTTTTTATACACTAATGATTGAAAATACAGAGTAAGATGGTTAAAAATTGTTCGTCATTAAGGGAATTCATTTTTTCAGTCTTTTAGACTGCTAAGACATCCCTTCATACTTTATGACACATTTCTTTTGGTTAATTTCGATATTTTGCCTGTTGAAATAATCAACGGATTTTAAAAGTCTAATAATTTAAACCGTTGATCGATGATATCAAGGTGAACATATCCTCAATATCAATAAACTGATTCGATGCTAAATTGAATAAAATCCAAAAACCAAGTATTTACATTTATTTTTATTTGGAAGTTGATCCTTAGACTGAAGGATTTAAACCTGAAACTCAATGGTAGAAAGTAAAGTATTTGAGTCATTTAAACATTGCTGGATAAATAGTGTTGGTTAACCAAAGGTTTCTGACCATCTATTTCTATACATATAAAGAATAAATATAAAACTATATTTGTATGCTTATAAGGTGAATAAAAATCGATTAGCTTAAGTAAACATGGTAACTGGAATGTTTAGATGATAAACCCTAAAAATATGAAATAGAAATTACAACACTACTATACATATGTTGAATACTGTTAATTGTACTTTAAGTAACTAAAATTCAATGGTAGATATGAAAAAAAAATCAAAGTGAACAATTAGTTACATTAGTTTAATAATCATTTACCTGATAAGTAAGTGAATGACTACATGTACTTCAAAAGCTTACTGTCAATAAGTAAATAAATATTGACCTATCAAGCTAAATCACGTGAATGCTATTACAGCTTATCAATGTGAGCACGTGCAAACACCAATAAATAAATGAATTCAATTAAACATCAAAAAGGAATGTATATAAAACAATGTTGACTGTACACTAGTTAGACTAAAATTTCATTACATTTTAACCCAATAATTTTAATAAATTTAAAAAAGAGAGAAAAGTTAACATTTACTAATCCATTGAGATTGTATAATGTAGATTTTTTTTAAGAATGAGATCTTTCCTAGTGAAAAACAGAGAAAAACACTCAGTTTGGCTAAAAGTAAGAATTGAAAACACAAATAAACATTGGAAAAATTTCTTCATATCTTTAAATAAATCAAATTCTAAAAACAACATTCAGTTGAAAGAGAAATAATAGAAAGTAAAACAAATAGTTTGCAATTATTAACGGACAGTTTTTTTCAAAGTTGAAATCATGAGTCAATTGAAACCAGACCACCATGGAAAACCTGGAAGCACTGGACGGCTGTTTCGTCCTATTATGGGACTCCTCAGCAGTGTTGTTGATAATTAGAACTAGCTTTATAGGTAGTTGTCAAACTTTCCCTCATTATTACGAAATAAAACAGAAACAAAGATGTAAGTACTACGATAAGAGAAAAGGAGCACTAAGGTTTTCTTTTAGAAAAAAAACAAACATAGAATACTGAAATATAAAATATGGTGCTGAACGACATTACGGAGCATAATAAAGATAGTAATTAACGTGTAATTGTTGATTTCCCTGTGTATAACACTACCAGACCTTTATCTAATTGTTCGCTTAAGGCAATGAGAGTGATAAGCATCTTATGATTATTTAGGAAAAATCATCTTTTTCACAAGTTTTATCATATATCAACCAGAAGAACACTTAAGTGGGGGTGTCATTTTCCTCCTCATATGTCCTCTTTATTAACTTAGTCATAGACAATATAATGCTTGATGCAAATGTAAATCGATTACAAACGTTAAATATTACATCAGTAGAGCATGGAGTGGAAATTAGTAGTTCGAAAACAGAACAAGTGAAAATAATAATATTGATATTACAATAGAAATATAAGCATAGAAGATAGTATTTAACACTGTAGTGAAGATTGTAAGTTTATCATAATAAAATTCGGATTACCACACTTATATGTGACAATCTCTAATCAGTATATGCAACTACAGTGTCTAAGCCTACTTTCATCTCCTTCACTTAAAAGTGAATTCTTGTACATACGCATTAAACAATAATATGAAATCAAATTATAATGGAAATTATTTCTGAAATAAAATATAAAACAGCAGTTTATTTTCCATTCTCGCAAAAAAAACTCAATGAGTAAGAGCCAAACAAATAAAACATTTTCAGTACCGAAAAAAACTTTTGGATCCTCTGTAAGTATTATTACTAGGTATTAAGAAAGAACATTTGTTATTCATCCCTGAGTGGGATTCGTTAGGAATGGGACCGCGTAGAAAGAGAATAAACGGTAAGATGAAAATACATTAAATAAAATTAAAACATAAATCTTATATTCAGTTGTTCATTGTTTCTAAATGGTTATTTACATGTCCTGTATTCTGGACGCTTGAAGCATTGGGTTCTTATGAGATTTTTAAATAGCAATGTTTACTTGAAGCATGAACAAAGAACGAAAGGCAGGAAATACGAAAAGCCTTTAATTCTAAGGCTGGTTTTATTACTGAGAAGAACAGAGATTTATAAGATGATTACCAGTGACCTGCGTCTTCTGGGAAGATACTGACATAAGCAATATTCATGACACTCGAACAATCGGGTTAGGAGAGGATATAATCAGTCAACTTCTAAGAATTTTGACTGGCTGAGAGTAATTTAAGCGATGCTTTTTTTTCTAAGCGATTTTTCAAAAGACCATACGAATCACCTAAGAATTCTATGATTCATATTCGTTCGTGATGGAAACTAGTTATGTGTCGAACTAAGAATCATAAATCTAGCTTAATAATAAGGTCAATTGGCAAATAACATATTTGGAAATACTTATTGTCTTCATATACATATATATGTACTGAATATTGAACTCCAACTTAAGTAAAGTGATCGATTCCTATTACTACAGTCATTTAGACAAACATCAGTGTTTCCGTAGTAGACTATGGTTATATGGGAATCATGTTCAAATTAATCTAACTATATAGACGATTATAATTGACCGGATACTGAACAGTTAGACTGAAATAATAAAAATAACAGGTAGTAGGTAAGCAAGAATGAAGACCAATCAAAATTTCCTACTTACTTTTCTAAACGAGAAATACGTGACCACATTGATTGAACAGTTTCACTAATATCCTTATTTGCATTGGTTAACTGACCGGATTGACGTTCTTCTGCAAGCATCCAAATAGGTTTGTTTGTATCAGAAATTTTTCCGAATTCTTTTTCATGAGCTCGTGTAAGCACCTCTTTATATAATTTTTCAGCTTCAGCATATTTACCTTGTTTAAGATAGGCTGAAGCCTGAGAAAAATATGATAGTAAGAAATAAAATCAATTGTAGTAATTTGCAAATCAACTCCGCCTGTAGCTAGCTCTTCTAAGGTTACTGACGGTCCCAAGCCCAGGAAAAGGAGGAGGGTTGTGCATGGAGTCAGCAACCCCACTGCAAAGAACACAACCTTACTAAAAAAACGCTAACGAGAAAAAACAATTTAAACCATTTACACTCTGCTCTGGGAGTTGAAAAATCAACATTCCGTAAGTAGGTAATCTGCAAATTACTTAAGAATAAATGAATTAATCATTTTTGTAAAGAGAACCATAACCTATTAGATTATATATGCATTATATATTGAACAGTAGACTGCATAAATACAAAATAATCTAAAATGAATTATGTTGGTTTAAACTGAGTGTGTTAAGTAAGTTTATAACTGGATTCAACATATCCTGGGGCATTGAGTTGTAATAAAATGTGACACCGATAAAGGGCAAACAGGCATATACAAAAGCTGACACAATATATGGTAAAGCTTTATTAGCTGCATATCAAAAACAATGATTCGAGAATCAACACCAGGAAAATGCCTTAGTAAAAATAAAAATATAAGTAGCGAACTACGTAACGGCAAAGACTCTAAGGTAGATAATACTAAAGTAACACAATCCTACCGAATAACTTTTAACTACAAAAATGATTTTGAATTATATCAACGAAAATCTCCAGTTACCAAGTTCATTTGTCCCACAGACCTTGATGAAAAAACTGTTATATACTAACGAAGATTCAATTATGGGTAACTTCTGAGAGCTATCAATAAACTAATATTATACGTATATTCTTATTATATAACTATTCAGTAACTAGACCATGTATATTTATATTCCTCATCATAAGCTTTATTTTGATCCATGGGTTATTATTATGCGATTTACTATTCTTAAATCATTCCCAAATTATTAGTCCTATTCTCTCAAAATCACAGACACTTTTTGACTTGATCCTGTACAATTGTTATTTCTTTTTTTATTTTATATGATGTGGTCTGGTTTGCTTGTATATAAACCAAGTGCGTTTGAAATAAATGATTCGTATAGTGGAAGCTGATATAGATGTTCTAGTCTCAACAGGCTGGGCTAAGGAGGAAAAAGGACCAATAAGGACACTAGGCCACTTATACCGGTCAAAACGTCATTGATTCGGCACGCTGGTAAGATTGTATAAATCGTGTTCTGATTGGCGAATAAATCACGTGATATTTAACCGGCCAAAAGTCACAACAAAGACATGCTCAAATCAACAGTCAGACTTGGTTAAGTAGTTCGATGTCCTTATTTGATAACTACAATGCCTTCCCATTCTACTCTTACCCATGTTACCACTGACGAGGTGGTTAGGTGTGTATGTAAGATGTTGTAAATACTTTTCCTCAAATACTACTTATTTTTGATGCCATCTGTTTTGTTTGGCAGTCCACGTAGAGAATAAACATCATTTACTCAACGACCATACGAAAAGTAAACGATTCTCAGATATATATAATGTAAACAAATACCATCTATAGTAATAGTTCTCTTTTCGATCATACCTTCACATATTTTCATTATATAATTTCTTGAATGAAAAGAATATAAAGTACAATAAATTTGAAAGAGTATCATTTATTGAATGAGCCCGCTTAAGTTGTGTAACTCCCTATAATTATTTCATAACAGTAATCGAGGCAATCGATAGGCGAGACATTGTCATAATGCTGAAAATCAATTTTCACTTTGTTCATTTCAAGACTATGGTTACAGTTTGGCGTATATATACACATATATGGATATATATGCATATATGCATGTATATATTTTTTCAATTTCTAAAAGGTATACAGTTCTCAAGTGAACAATAAAAATATATAAGAGAGAGAGAAAAAGAATGCACAAACAGCCACACCTTGCATTGTTATTACCAGATAAGGGTGAAACAACGACCGACTGACACACATAAGACTAAACATTTTAACTGGCTTAAACCATTTGAAATATTACAGGAAAAAAAGAAAACCTACTAAATTATTTTTAGTTTTAGCTACATTTGGATCATCTGGTCCGAGATCGTGTATATAAATTTCCAAAGCTCGTTGATAGTATAACTCCACCTAATAGTATTAGATACGAAAATATAGAGTAGGGAAAATATAGAATAACTATTGAATCAGAAAAAGAAAGGGTAAACAATTATTATTAGACAGATGGATGAAAAATCACCATATTGAGGAAATATGCATAGGATGCACACATCTCAACGAAGATAGATCATAATTCAGTTAAGATTATCAAAAACGGGACAATTCAAATCTTCTTTGATAATATCACAAACATTGAAGTTAAAAATCCCAAAGTGAATCGGAATATTTATCTACTGAGTATATACAGTGAGCTGCATACGCTAATTACTTCACCAAACCAAAAGTATGTGGAGGGAATACACACACAAAAATTCAGATTTTCGCAATGATACGTCTCATAGTTAGTCGGCCAATTATACACACTTACAGCAAGGCATTTCGTGAACTTTTTCAAACTGGCTTACGCTTAAACATCTTAGGTAAAGTGAAGTAAGTTAGGCCGATTTAGTGAAATTTTGTGTAAAATCCTCGTTTAACAACTGCTTGATACTATTCAGAAGCTTAAACTCAAAAAAACGAAGGGACTAACAGGGGAAGGTAATGTTTTGAATTCAGGAACAGTTGAACATGGGTACCTATTTAACTGGAAGACAATCTTCGGAAGACGAATTTGTCAGTAATGATGCGTCAAGTAAATTTACTATTTATGACAAAATATGTATCAATATACTAAATTTATATCTATTCATTTACAGTAAATATCTGAAACGACACGTTATTCATATCAAACAGTTCTAAATATTCTCCAAATAGAATGACATGTCCAGAATTTAGGGGACCAGAAGAACTAATGTTGATAAACAGAACAAAAATGTCGGTTATTAACCCACGACTACTATTTAGGGAATGAAATGAGCTGTGGTAACCAAGAGAATTCCCTCAGTACTAACATACCCTCAAATATCAGATGTTTTCGAAGTAAAATACAATAATACATCCACATCAAATCTGAAGTAATATTCATCACAACTGATTTCACTGTCTTCAATGGACCAAATGGTTGCAACTTCTATTGTATGAGGCCTTCTGTAACCTGATAACAAGACCTTTTGTTGAAGGCTGAAAAGCTTAAAAAATCAAACTTTTCTACTTCTAGGTGCATTATCGATAGTTGCCACCTTCAACGTCCATTATGAAAAGATTCTATCATGGCCCCTACAACAGAATGAGTAATATACAATGAAAACTAGGTTGGACAGAGTTTATTGTGATATTTTCTGCTATAAACACTGGCCGTAAATTCGAATCCCACTCCGCCTCCTTCGGTTTGGGAAGTAGTGTACTTATACTAACCGTCGCAAAAACTGTGCCTTAATCTACTATATGAACATGTAGTTAGTAAATGATATTTCGAGTTTCACTGTAACTCATGACACCCAACACGTAGTGACTCATTGATATCATAATTGGATATTGCACTAACAACAATGCGTCGACATGAACGACGATAAAATGAAATACATAAGCTGAGTACAAAACATTCAAGTCGGTGTCGAAGGTAGTTACATTAATTTGTTAACTTTGTTAAAGAGTCAATTACTGTTATTGAGAGAATTTCCATAACAATAACATCATTTCGCTCAACTTTGATCTTCATCCTTGTCAGTAATTATGCCTAACAGTGGAGAGTAGCCAAGAATTTCATTCGGATAAAAGCCGTCCTTCGATTCCAATAACTACAAATTACACTTAAAAGATATAGCACTCAAAGAGAGTGTGACGCAGTGAAAATAGTGTCCTAGACGTCGTACACTTACATGTACTGGTGCATATTTTTCTCATTTGCCACACCATCAGAGTCCACATAATAATGATACACCAGTTTCCTGATCTTACAAAAAAATAATACCCACCCCTTTCACGTTTTTCGTGTTATAAAATTATTTATTGGAAACTTGAAACAGAAGTGAATGTAGGTGTAGAGTAAACAGCACTCTCTTTTCAATTTATACAAACGAGGAACGAAATGCATTTATTCAACAAAAACAAAATAATGAAATAGTCTAGTTTTTAAATGTGAGCAAAGAGATGGCGAGGAAAATATTTAAATCAAGCTCACCTCTTCATACTTCCCTTGATTTTGACATAATAAAGCCAAGTTATTCAACTGTTTAGCAACATCCGGATGATCCTGTCCCAAAACCTAGAAGGCAGTAATATAATTGGTTAATGGTGCATTAATTGAACTTTTTGTTATAATCTAGGCCTAGAAACGCTTACCAGGGTTGAACCCTACATCTCTTGACCACATGATCTTACAATAGTAAAACATTTATTCGGTCTTTTGTTCAGGAATCTCCTGACAAACTGGTGTCCAAAGAGATAACATTAAGTACTTTTTAAACACTGAAATTCATTACCCCTTTCGCATTAGTCAATCAAAAACTTATCCTGTAAGATTTCTATAATGGTAATTGTTAGCAAGGTTAGAGGTAGGACACCAGAGAAATATGGAACATCGATTGGTGAGATTGTCAATCTTTTGTGTTCTGATAGTACAGAGCTTTCTTTGTAGCTAGATATATTGGTTTATGTTGTTCGTTTCGGCAGTTCAACAACTCTTGTTCTAATCTCTAGATCATTTTGGATACTATAGGTCAAACAAATCTTTTAATCAGAGCTGGAATTGAATATTCATGATTTATTCTTTTGTATTTATTTCGTAGTACGGTACTCTTGAAACTTGGGATACAGTTTGTAACATGAAGTGTGCATTTGTAATGATCAGGATGTTCTTAATTTGAGTTATTCTTGAGTAGACACTGAGTCCCAAATATCAGTGCGTCGCCTTTATCTATATATAACCGAATGTATTTAAAAAAGACGTATTGGTAGATAGACTCCAGATATATTCACTTTTTATCTTTCTCTAGACTTCGATTCCGGGTATTTTTCTACTACACATTTTTCCATTCCATCTTCACTATTAGTGCTACTGCAATCATTACGATTCATTCGCTATTCGTCCTGTCAATTTAATTTAGTAGTGTTGATGTGGCATGGTAACTTAGGTTGGTCAACATATTTGTTAGTCTGTTTTGATTAGGACTGATTGATTGAATGCTTAGCGGATTGGATGGATTTATAGACAATCGTATTGATCTGAGATGGTAAAACTAAGATATCATACCAATTCATGCAATTACTGAAACTACAAGGAAATATAGACTTAGTACACCGAGTCTACATAAAGGTAGAAAGTAGATCGTAACCAATAATAATGAAAAATGTATTTCACTGGTAAGAATGTGTTCACGCTTCATCTCTCATCAAAAGTTGAATACATCAGAACCACTTAAATTGGTTGTCCACGCACTAACACGTTTTGGTTGGATATAATCATAAATTTGTTAGTTTTTCATAAGCTTAGAATTGCAACAGCAACAAGTTACTGTGGGAGACAACAAACCAGATTCCAGCGGAGGAAGAAATCAGGAAGAAGCGCTGGAAGTGGATTGGGCACACTTTGAGGAAATCACCCAATCGTGTCACAAGACAAGCCCTCACGTGGAATCCTGAAGGTCGAAGGAGAAGAGGAAGACCAAAGAACACATTACGCCGAGAAATAGAGACAGACATGAGAAGAATGAACAAGAACTGGAAAGAACTAGAAAAGAAGGCCCAGGACAGAGTGGGTTGGAGAAAGCTGGTCGGCGGCCTATGCTCCATTGGGAGTAACAGGCGTAAGTAAGTAAGTAAGTAAGAATTGCAACAACTTTATCCAATACATTTTGAAAGGATGGATTTTATTTTTTAAAGAACAAAAGAAGTCATTTGTTAACTATTACTATGGGGCAACAACACACTACTGCCCCACAATAGTCTTCGTACAGCGAACATAAACAATACCAGTACCATAATCAAAAGTAACCCTCCTCAATCAGCAACCTATTTAATGAACCAACAAATAAAAAAGGACAATACTTTCAGATTATTAGTTAACATATCCTTGTAAGAAACAAATAACATCATGTCCTTCAAAGGTCCAACAATGAAATAAAAATTTGAATATTCACGAGGAAATTAACAAACCAATGAATTTACACATTCGTACACATTCTGTAGAATGGTAATTTATCTCATTTTAGTATTAAAGAATTTTGCAGTAGATAAGTAATCCTCAAAAATTTGGAGAAACCAAAGTTAGTAAATTAAATGAGCGTGAAAAATTGACTTACATTCTCCCTAATTAACAAGGCCCTTTTACACAGTGGTTCCGCCTCTTTATATTTTCCACGTTTACCGTAAAGCACAGCCAAGTTGTTTAAAGTTGCAGCCACCTAAAAGATATGCATCAAGGTTAAAATGGAGAAAATACAGCAGGATGTTCAGGTCCCAACGTCTTTTCTCGAATAGTTAGGGCGTCATTCAACAATGTTGCAGCTTCTCTGTATTTTCCTTGATCACTAAACAAGAAATTCGTGGTAAATTAGGTATTACTTACCGATAGACAAGAGCTAAAATATTCAGCATTGTCGCAACATCAGGATGATTGCGTCCACTGTTCCTTTCAAGATCTTCCAAAGCTTGTTTGCACAGTGGGACTGCTACTTCATAACGACCTTCACTAGCATACTGTATTACCAAGTTGTGAAGTGTTCGCAAACGCGTAGGTATTTCATAATTATGAACACCCTGAGACATGGAGACGGTTTGACTCTGTGTCATTCCTGTAAGTTAAGAAAAGAAGAAACAATAATTTATTGGAAAGTGAACAAAGCAACAATAAGTATACGCATGACCGTCTTTTATCATTATTTTGGGTTAAAAATTTGCTGAAAATTATTTTCAGTTAAACATGCAGCAAAAGGATCAGATTATTCCCGAGGGTCTATACACTTCAAAAGATATGGTCAGCATGAATATTATGAATGATAGCAATTTTAAAAAGACTGAAGACATTCTTTTTCAGTCATGCAGCAGTTACTAATTTGTGGTCCATATCAAGGTGGTTTCCAATTCTATAATGTAAAGATTTAATCTACACATTGTTTGGCTTTGGAATGAAATGGACCTTTAGTGCCAGAATATAAAAACCAATTTACAGGGCTACTAAAGTTGGTTTCGATAAGCACAACACATACATGAGTCGTCAACCGGTCAAATGCATGCTCGTATCCAAGGTTATGAGCTAAGACTATTATGTATGGATTGAGGACATAGTTACTCAAATTGTCGTCGGCAAACTAGGAGTCAAAGCTGTGATATAGTAGTAGGGTGAAGTAATTAACTCACACCACAAAAAGCCTCTGAGTCATATATCTCAAAAGATTGGTCACATACCCCGAGTCATTCTACAGCTGTTAAATGATATGTCCGCGTTAGAAAACTGGGCATTTTGAAGAACGATATCGTAACTTCATAAGCGTATTTCTCAACCATTAATTTTAAAATGTTTCCTACATATTGTCTTGTGTTAACAATGGGTTAGACAACAAGAGGAGAAAGTGTGTAGTGCAGTGCCTACTTTACTTTCCACCGGAGTTTAATTGCATATCAAACGGTAATCATACTTCATGGCTTATGTTACCACATGGCCAGTGAAAGTAAAATGGATGAATAAACTGAAAATAATAGGTCATAAGTGTATATGTTGCACGGTCTAAATGTGAAATGACCTCTAAGCAATGAAAATTTGACTACTAGATGATATACTAAAGGAAATAATGAAGTAGTTTACAACTAGTGGATTCTTGTCCAATTTAAACGTACGGGTTTGAGCTGAGGATGTCCTATTTCTGCATTTCAAAAACTTCGCACAGAAAGCTACAGAATATGACTGCTAGTTGATTACTTTAGAAATCTGGTAAGGTACTTAGCATTAAGCTAATCATAAACGATATTATAAACTTTAGACACAAAATTGATTACTTTAGAAATCTGGTAAGGTACTTAGCACTAAGCTAACTATAAACGATATTATAAACGTTAGACACAAAATTGCCAAAACAAAACCAAAACTACAATAAAACTAAGAGATGAAAAAAAACCCAATCAGATCATCGATGCTGCAGTGTTACTCAGTACTCATTAAGTGTACTGTAAACATTAAGTCAAAAACCAACACATTATCCCAAATAAATTTAAACTAGACGTATTCAGCATCTAACTTCATGGCGATGTTGAAGAAAACTTTATTCTCTGAGTTGAATGGTTTGATCGTTTATGAACCTTGTCTTTTTAAATCCTCATCCTGCACAAAAAATATTCTCCACCGTTGAGGAGTATACACAGTCAAGACCCCATTCATAACATGAATCATTGTTGTAAATGATTTCTTGATATCTCGTCCTTGTTTCTACGTTGTGATCCAATCAAAATCAACTCCATGTACCCAGAAGGTGTAAGACATTGAATACACACAATCCATCACAAAAACATCTTACCATACTGATCTCCTTCTTCTTTATCATCAGGAGGAAACCCAAGATCAAGGGCAGTCTTATCATTGTTTTTTTCACCATCGGTAAGTCCCGAGGATTCCACGGGTTCAGAGGAATCATATTTCCGCAATTCACTGCTAAATTGAAGGTGCTTTACTTCTTCTTCAAGTTGAACTATTTTTAGTTCGCTTTTCCTATGTGCTTCTTGGGCAACCGCAAGTTCATCTCTCAACCAAGAGTTCTCTTGAAAAAGCCGACGACTCTGATACCGTAACTTCTGCTTTTCTGCTTCTACTTTTTGAAGGTAGTCACAAAATAATATTACAACCTTTAACAGAAATATTATATACCTTGAAACAACTCACGTTGGCATCATCCAAACCTTTACAAATTTTCTGAATAATTGAATCCAAGGAAGATGCCTTTTCCTTGGCATACAAAATATCGTGCTGATCGGCGTCTTTCGAATTCGCTATTAAATCTAAATCAGCAGATATCTGCTGTTGTTCTGATCTCAGAGACTCAAGTACAAGAACAGTAGATTTAGTCTTGCGAACTACTTCGTCCCAACACCAGAAGTCCACAGATGCTGACTTGCCAGACTGTACAGACATTAGTAGAAAACTTATAAATGAAACGAAAGAAATTCAACGGAACTGGCGGGAGGGAGCCTGAAATTGCAACGTTTAATTTCGAAAAGAGTAGGACATGTTTTAATAGGTCCAATATTACAACATTCAAAATGAATTAAAATATGATCATATACCTTCAAATGGTTCAAATAGTTGTGGAGGGAATAGGAAAAGCTTTCGCTTAATGGGTTTCCGTGTCTATTAGCAGTGGATCATTAATACCTCCAGGCAGGAACCTAAGTATATTAACGATAATATGAGAAAAAAGAAATTGGTAAATCATAATAAGATGTTATCCTTAGTCCTTAAGAATAGGTCTAGTTTTCTCTTAAAGGTCTCCTGGGAAGTCGCTTGGACTAGCTCAGTTGGCAGCGAATTTCAGCATTTGACAACTCTTAATGAGCAGAAGTTATGTCTACAGTCCGTTCTGCTATGTTGGGTCTTCATACTATGAGTACTAAGCTTAAGTAGATTTTTAAGGGGATGTCCGGAAGTGTTAAGGATATTGTAAGCCATCAGAAGGTTACCTATAGGACTCCAGTACTCTAACGGGTATCGACCCACATTGACTATATTGACGAAAGCTTCATCTGCAACTGCACAGGACTTTCCGAAGTGAACCTGAGCGCTGACTTGGTGTTCCGAAAACTGCAGCACATAAGAAAAGACACTTTTCCTGGCCCGGATGTGGTTAGTTCTGCTATACTGAGGGAAGCAGCTTTAATCCTGCCAACACCGCTCAGCGTGATGTTATCACATTCGCTAAGCCTAGACAAACTACCAGAAATTTGGAAGCTGGCTCACATCACACCAAGTTTCAAAGCAGGTCGACGCAGAGAACCCTCAAGCTATCGACCAGTGGCCCTGCTCTTTATACTTTCAAAAATTATGGAGTCTTTGATATACGGTGGCATACAGGACTACTTATCACCCTTAAAGTTCTTCTCACCCCAACAGCATGGTTTCAGGAAGGGTCACTGTTGTATAACGAACCTGCTGACTGCGGTGGACAGATGGACTAGCATTTTTGATCGCAAGGCGAAGGTTGACATAAATTACCTTGATCTCACAATAGCTTTTGATAGGGCCAATCATATATGTCTTATCAAAATGATTGGGTATCAAACCACCTCTAAGTGACTGGCTCACCTCATAACTGAAAAAAATCGAAATTTTAGGGTCAGGATTAACTACATTTTCTCTCAGGCTATGGAATGTCCTAGTGGGGTCACTCAGGGCTCAATACTAGTACCTCTTCTTTTCTTGGTTTATATAAACAATCTTCCACAACAGGTGTCGTCTGACTTATTACTTTTTGCTGATGCGAAACTTTGGAGAAAGATACGCGGGTAGAAATCGTCCAATCGTGCCGAAACATTGTTGACGCAACGTTTTCAGTACGTTGCGCAAACTTTCTCACCCAGGTGTTCATGCAACCGTCAAGCTCACACAAATACATTTTTGCCGACCTGGAATGAATAAAGATGTGAGGGAGTGGACACGCTGCCACAAACGTTCCTTAGGGTTATTCAAAACCCCCAATGCTCTTGTAGACCATGTTCATCTGGATTTGGTAAGACCTTGACCACACTCAGATAGATACTCGTATCTCATAACTTGCGTAGACCGTTTCACTCGATGGCCAGAAGCAGTAACCATCGAGGACATTACGGCTGAAACAGTGGCATGTGTATTCTACGAACGATGAGTAGCAGACTTCGGCTGCCTTTCAACTATCACTTTGTTTGACTACACTGTCAGGAATCATACGATTCCAAACGACCACCGATCAACCACGAGCAAGTGGATTGGTAAAGCGCTTTCACTGACAACTGAAAGGTTCCCTACCAGCTGCAAACATTTCATAGTACATGGAAGCCCTTCCACTCGTTTTACCTAGTATTCGCAATGCAGTGAAAGCTGATATAGGATGCTCTGCAGCTCAAATATTTTATGGAACGAAACTCCGACTTCCAGGAGAATCCGTGGATGTTTCATCTTAGATGAATATGAATCTAAACTTTCACACGAGCAAGCTTACAAACGCAATGCCTTCAGTTAAACCTGTTTCCACTCAACCGCAATCAACTGATGTTTTCGTTCAACCTGACTTTAGGTGTAGTACATACATCTTTTTACGTTGAAACTCATTTCGACGACATCTCGAAACAGTATACGAAGAACCTTTCAAAGTTCTTCAGTGTGAACCTAAGTACTATGTAATCGATAAGAATGGGAATAACGACAGCATCAGCATCGACCGCGCCAAAGCAGTGTATTTGGAAGGAAACCCTATTAACGTCAATTTTCTACCGGTACAGTTGAAAGACACGAGTTCTACAATTATGATATCTCATCCGATAGCCAACAATGACGGCGGTACTTTGGCGGTATCTGAAAGCTGACTGAAAACAGCGCGTTCTGGGACAATAGCAGGGTTTCCAGAACACCTGGACAACTACTGAATGTTTGATGGTACATAACATTTTGTTCCATCTAGTAATTTTTTATATCATTGTCAAAAAAAGCCAAAAACAAAGTTTTCTTTGCTAATATGCTCATATGTATGTAGACGTATATTTTTTCCAAAAAACAATCGTGCGAAAATCGTTTCTACGTTGTTGTGTGCTATCAAAACGCGTATACGCAAGTTTATTTTCCTTTTTTCGCCCGTTTCATTTCTTTACGCATGTACGAGTGTAATTATATATCACTTACAGTTCCTTTTTTCTCTTCCAGGACGGCTGGAAAAGATGAAAATACGACGAAGTTTACATTGAACTGAAGTTCTCGTTATCCTTTTATTCATTACTATGTTGTGCCACATGGCCCCTTATGGTAAGGAAAGACGATCAGACGCTGCTAAACATAGCGAACTGTCAGATGAATATTTACCGACGATAAGCTCGTTGGGTTTAAGCATCTCGCTGGCCCTGACTTAGGGTCATCACTGGGGGAATGAGCTGTAGTGGAAATACATCCCCGAAATAAATCATTCTGCAAGTCTTCCACTTTTGAGTAAGTCCGTTGTGTTACGTGTCTCCTACTACCATTAGCCAACTTAGCTCAAACTCTCAGACAGATATCGATAGCCTTTCAAATATAATTTCGAGCTTCTACACTTCTGACTTCTGGTTAGACTGGATTGGTGTACTTCGATTGTAAAGGTGTAACAGGTAAAGGCGTCGTCGAACTCCGAATACTTGCAGTATCTTTAGCTGGATTCAACAAAATCGTACTGGGATTAAGAAACAACGCAAACAGTTGTGCTGAAAGTTTATATGACCAATCAAAGGTGGGGTTTTAGAAGAATTACGGATATTCCGGGAACGTTATAAATTATAAAGGAATGTGAAAATTACAATTGCAAACCCTAAAGGCCGGAGATTAGGACGAGATTACTGAAAGATAATCAAACTTAGGATATAAATTATAAACGAATAACTGAACGAAATGCGATACTTGTACAAACTGATAACTTTGTACTTGAATCCCTGGTTATTAAGAATTCCAAATACACCATGTTCGCCTGTGATCATCTAGTTCTACCTGCCTTGAATTTTACTATTTCAAGAATTCCTAGTAAATACAATAATTTGAATACTCTTAATTATCATGCAGAATCTAAGCTCAATCTCATTCGAATGCCTTTGAGATGCGCAAATCTTGCCGCAAAATCATATTACGTACAATTCATAGCCTTGTTAGTTAAATATAACGCATGTTATTGCCAGACAAGTTCAGTGTAGCTCAGCTATAGGAGTGAACTACTTGAATAAATAAATTGAACTCTATGGGGCACACTTTGCGGTCAGAACCCAATGTGGGTTACTTTTTCAGGTAATATGGCTGGTTTGATGACCGTACACCGCAAAAAACATCAGTACAGAAATATATCAGTGAGAATAAGTACAATGAAGAGAGTGCAACCACCACTTCACAGGCCAGTCCATGCTGCGCGAATAACTAATGCTTGTCCGTTGTCCTCGACCTTGAGAAGGATAAATGAACTGTTCGACATTCAGTGCTCAGACTGCCAGATGATTTGGCCAGGGCCCAGTGACATCCTTTTGGCCCTATAGGAGGATAGTGAGTAGCATATTTTGTATCAGTATCAGAATTGGGATATCACATATCCTTACAGTCTGTACTTCTTTGCTTACGATAGAATAGGGACGCATTTTCAAATTGCTTGAATCGCTATTTTTAGTCATAAGAGCTCGTAGTTTAGTGGTCCAGTTTCGGGGTTGACGACTGGGAATAATGTTGAGAAATTCATGCAATAATTTGAAAGCGCTGAAAGTATCTGTAGTACCATTGGACCCGAACCGCACAATCCTCAAAGCTAAACACGAGACAACTGGTAAAGTAGATACTTAGCATTTAACGGGGAGAAAAACCCAACAATTGAGAATACAGGAAGAAGGAATTAAATTAATTCAATCCAGCGGGTGTCATGGCTCAGCCTCACAAGCGTGGCCACTCTGTATGGATTGTATTTACTCATATCAAATATATTGTTCTATCTCCAGTCTGAATGTGTTCTTCACCATATATTGGTAATTGTTACGGTACGATGAGTCGTTGTACACAATGATGTGACTTCCAAATAAGATCTTATAGATTTGACAGTTACATCATGACCAATCTATTATTGGAGTGGTACTAATAACGGAGTAGACCATAATTCCACGTATTTAGTAAAACAAAGACATAAAACTACGGTTAGTGCTACTAAATCCTGCTCTGTAACGTAATGCAGACTGGAACTGATAGAAATGGTAATACGTACATCCTCATCAGTCAGTACCTAAGGGTTCTAATGAGGCTTTGAATACAGGAGGATTTATTACTACATCTATATGAGTGACTTCTCACAAAATTATATGGGATTTAGTAAAAGGAGTCTAAGATGATTGGGTGAGAAGGCAAAGGAATAGTGGCATATGATATTTAAGCCAGAAAGTTATTGGATGTGTGTTGCGCGGCATGTTGTAACGTGATATGTTGTGAGTGCTTGACCAACCAGCGTCGCTACTTGACAATACTAGCCGAGCATTTTAAGCTATTTGTTAAAACCTTAGTACTGTTCTCATTAGGAATCCTCCTTTCCTAAGAATTATCACAATTTTTGGTAGTGCTGAACATGTAATCTTAGCATTCGTGATCATATCAACCAGGTTTATAGCGTTTGTTTTTGGCCAAAACGATATCACTATTCCCTGATCCATAAAAATGATCCTTCCATAGTACCTATGCTGCTATCGCGTTTTGTAATTGTTTTAGACTTCGAATTGCCTATTGCCAAAGTTTGGTTGGAACCATACTCACTTGCTCTGGCCCGATGGTTCACCTTGATTAGTTTTGTCGATTGATTAGTTGTTTTTCTAAAGGTCTTGTCACTCATGCAGAAAACTGGTAATTGTATATACAAAACATACTTATCCACACCTCTACCAGAATCTGAAAAAATATCCCACCTTCTGTCCATTAGTAAAGTTTTACCCTCTGTCGGAGTATTTCTGTTTCCACGTCTTTATGAACACCTTTAATTTTAATTTCTTAAACACTAGTATTTTCTACACTCTCGATGAGTACTTGGGTACTTAATAGATGAATTCTCGGCTCCATAAAAATACTATACTTCCATTTTCCGTTTTCCCTCTCTATTACGAGGATCAACAAATTGTTACTGTCACCTACAAACGTTTTTCCACTACTTATTTCTACCCCTGTTCAAATTTTCAGAGATCACTATCATCACTTACAAAATTGCTTCTGACTATCACTCTGGTAACTTACATTTGAATTTGTAGGTGTTTTAAAATGAATTCAGAAGTGAAAGGACTCTACGCCGAGCAATTTACTTTCGTTTTGTAACTCCATGTACACAGTGCAATTTCTTTCTTAAAGGAACATTATTCTCTTACGACAACCAGTTGGCTTTGTGTCCTATAAAAACATTTTGTAGCAACATGTACGTAAAATCTTTTTATTATGACTTTATTTGAATGTGTGTGGTTGTTTGAAATAAGCTTTACATGTTTACATTTTACGAAGTAATAATATTTCGTTAAATCCCTAAATGTTATTCTCGATTTTTTTTAGTTGTGTGTTCCGTTTACTTTTGGTTCCAATCCAAAGTGTCATTATTCTTTCCGCTTCCGATTTTAGCTTACTAATTATGTCCATTTACTGGAATGGTTTTCAAGTGCCGTTTCCATTTTGCTTTGAGTTGACCTCTATGTCCGGCGGCCTTCATCTTGATTTCCCTGGTGAGGATATAGTTTCATGCTCGATAGGAAAGTACTTTATTTTAGCAAGTAGCTGGCTCATATTTCTAAACAATTTACCTACTTGCTGCTTCACAAATTCGTTGTCTGGAGTTTTTACAGGTCGTTAACTGTCAGTGTTTGAATAATCGAAATGCCTGATTGTTAGAGGGCAGCTCAAGGTCTCTTACTTGATGGGTTACAGTTTTAACGTTTATTATCAGTTCATATACTGGAGGCATTATGGATTAACTGTACAGATTTTGTTGAACGGCCCTGTATGAAGAATCCTAACTAAGTTTTGGACTGAAGAATAACTATATAGGTAGCTTAGATACGCGCTACTGCCCAGTTGAAACTAAAACAATGTGACTGAGTAAATAACAGTTCTAAATTTCATTATAATTAGAAATGTACATTACTACCTAAACAAATATTACCACTCAATTATCCGACCAATAATCGTTCACTCAATAATCGATCTAAATTACAATAAATAAACAAGTTGGTAAGGAATGTAGGAAAATTACCGAGGGCACCAAAATAAATGTTATTCTTTATTTTCTAGATAGATCACGTAAAGATTTGTTAAAAGATAATATTTGGTTGCTTTATAACACAGAGCATTTTCAGTTCTGGAAAAGTGCTTCAATTTACGATCAAAAATGCACAATCTTGGTCAACGCAAATAACACAATATGGCTGCCGTCAAAACTAAGTATAAACTAAAACAACATAAATGCAATTCAGGAAAAAACGTGGAAACGCAGTGAATGCGCAAAGAAAACAAAAACTATGATAAAAATACAAATATTACCTTCTCAAATGGAATCAAAGAAGGACTAACAAAACATACAGCTGAAGGAATCAATATGAATTTTAGCTGTAAATAATCCCCCAAAATCAATAGCTTTCTAAGTGTTCGACATTGGACTCTGACTACGTCGTTTAAGTGGACTTGTTTCACTGAAGGCTTTCGGTCATGCATCCGTACCAGATCACATTTCGACTCAGCGTGGGGCACTGCTCCTACGTTCACTAGTCAGCTTAGAATAAACGCTTTGCGATATATTGATAACGTATCAAATATATCTTTCCTACCTCTTCTCGTCTGACTTCTGATTTCTATTGGTCGGGGGAAAGTCTCGCATATAGAAGGTGCTACTGGTAGCAGGTTGTAAAATCAGAATACCAGTCGTATCTTCAGTGGTGATCCTGACGTGACCTGGTACACTAAGCCAATAAACTGTGAGTCTGTTCCTTTTTGGAATACCATTATCCATTGTTATTCTTTATTTGATTTTTATATATCGTGATATACTTTTTTTCTCGAGTTTCTCCGGATATATTTTAATTAAATATTTTACGTTCTTAATATTACTATGACGGAACAGTCATCTAAAGTATTTAGGTTAAGGACTACTCCCCCATCATCGATTCAATTAACTCCCTTCTGGTCTGATAATATCGAGTCCTGGTCCTGCTACGCAGAACATTGCAAATATAATGCAAACATTTTTGAAACTTGTGCATTATTGAATATGTGAAGAAACCGGAAACCGTTTTTAAGTCACCTACGTTTGTGACGAGGACGCGATTAGTATGATGGAGACAATTATTATTATAACCAACTGCACTTGCGATTGTTTCACTGTACCAAATACACACTTTCTTCGTTGCCTGTGACCTTGCACGAACTCAAGTGAGCTCGGTAATTCCGCTTGGCATGGTCGAAAAGTCATGTCATTGAATCTCGCTTATGTGTTACATGTTGTCGCGGGTTTTTAATGTCGTTTTTTATCAGCTAATCAAAGTATTTTTCCGTCACTTGTTAATTTTTGCAATATTTATGCGTGTTACATGGCGTTTATTGCAGTCTATTGGTTGCCTGACGTATTTGGAGCTGACAACCTGAATGAATGTTTAGTCAGCCCTATTTGGTAATTTGTAACAATGCAAACTCAGGTAAGTGAAATTCATCATTTATCGAGTCAAAAATTGGACCGAAACTATAGTTTCAAGCAAAAACAAACTGTAAAATAACTTACATATGACTCACCTCCCCTATTATGGTAGTGATGAACATGGGTGTTGGTAGTTGTTTATAAACTGTAATTGAAGCAATTGAGAGTCAAGCTATTCATGAATCTTGTAATGGTTGTAATGATCATTCCATGCGGCGTTTCTAATGCGAGTTTGTTTTTCTATTGCAGGGCAACAAAGAGTAAATGCACTGGGAAAAGATGAAGAAGCTCTACGCGATCTGAACGAGCAGAACAATGAATAAAGCTACTTTGTAGTAAGTTTCCCTTTTTTACTCGAACTGTGTCTTTCAGTTTTAAAATATATCTGTTGTGCCAGTACACTGTGTTCTAACTTCAACGGCACTTACCGGTCCTGACTGTAGTGTTGTTGTTTCAGATCGCTCGTGCTTCCAAGTGAACGTCAATATATAACGTGCTACATTACGATATGGACTGTTAATATACAGTCGTAAACAGTTCTATCCATGATAAGTATCACCGCTGTCATCTGGACTGATATATTATTACGTAATGTGAGAAAGAAAAAGTATGTAAGTCTTCAAAACAGGTACAAAACGTAAGCCCGAGAATTACCGACCAATTAGCCTAACTAGTGTGGTTGTTAAGACCTTAGAAAAGATTATTCGGAAGGAGCTGTTTAAGTGCTTCGATAAAAACCAGATCCTTTAGGAGAAGCAGCATGGTTTTAGAACAGGTTATTCTTGCCTCACTAACTTATTAGTGGCTCGTGGAAGCTGGTGCGCTCTTAGGGACCAAAAGTTACCTATAGACGTAGCTTATATCGATTTCAGCAAAGCTTTCGACAAAGTTCCGCACAACCGGCTGTTATATAAGCTAAGGAATGTCGGGATTGGAGGCAATCTATTGATGTGGATAAAAGACTTCCTAGTTGGGCGTCAACAAAGAGTAAGGGTGAATTCCAAGTTGTCTAGTTGGGAAACTGCTTCATGGAGCCCCCCAGGGTACAGTTTTGGGGCCAGTGTTATTCCTCCTGTACGTAAATGACCTCAATCGTCTGCTATCGTCATCGGTCTTACTCTATGCTGACGATGTCAAGATATGGAGAGCGATACAAAGCAAGGGCGGTAGCTTAGAACTTCAAAATGACCTGGAGAGATTATCTGAATGGTCCCAAACCTGGCAATTGCCGATAAATACTTCCAAGTGTATTGTGATGCATATTGGCCACCAGGGTACAGATACATACACGATGAATAACACTGAGTTACTTATTGTCCAGGCACACAATGACTTAGGCGTCATCGTTAGTCAAGACCTAAAGACTACTGCAAACTGACGTGCAGTAGCCACCAAAGGTTTTAGAAATTTATGGTCAATACGTAGGGCTTTTAGTCATATCGACGGTAAAAAAATTTTGACTTTGTATACAGTGTTCGTGCGTCCTAAACTTGAGTACTGTATACAAACAGCTAGCCTCTGCTTAAAAGAAGACAGTGAACTCTTGGAAAGGGTTCAGAGAAGAGCAGCTAAGCTGATTCCTGGAATAGCGGAGCTCCCGTATGACGATAGACTGACCAAGCTAAACCTATTCCCGCTGTCATATCGAAGAATCAGAGACGACTTGATTACAGTTTTCAAATTGCTTAATGAAAAATTTGCACCTGATATGCCCTCATTTTTCTTGTCTTCCAAAACAGAAGTTTTACGAGGACACTCCAAAAGAGTTCACAAGCCCAGAACGAATTACTTGTCAGCTGACTATCGACTTTCCCATTGAATCATCAACGAGTGGGATTCATTCTCTCAGTACATGGTTGAGGCTCCATCCGTTGACTCTTTCAAAAGAAAGTTGGATCATTTGAGAGACCATCATTGCCAGGACTAACGCAAGCCATCAAACCTCCCGTCCTTTCTAAACTGAACTGACATGTGACGTTCGTGTCTCATAATGTTATACAAAAAAATTAGGATACACCGTATCATGGTTTTCCAAGTGATTTAAACAACGTTAAAACGAGAATCTATGAACATCAAACAGACCATATTAAATCTCTTTATCCTCTAAATAGTACAGAAATTAGATACAAGGTATTGATCATTGGTGATCTGGTGTGGGATGCGCTATATTTAAAGCAAATCGATTACTCACCAATTTCCCATTGTCACAATGGGAACAGACTCATCAATGAAAGCTGTTGAGGAACAGTCTGGTCCAAAAAAGGAGGAGACTTCTAAGGATGATCTGGTAGTATTTATGTCCCAACTAACATTATTTTTAGTCTGAGGAAGACAGACAGCTTCAGGATGAGCTAAATATGCTCGTGGACAGACTAGAGGAGCCGAACCAGGAACTACATAAGCCAGCTTTAGAGTCCATGTGTACATTGATAAAGTCCTCTACAACGTCCATGACTTCCGTTCCCAAGCCCCTCAAATTCCTGATGCATCATTATGCCAAAATTAAGTCTTTTTACAACACTATATATAATCCAGATACGAAAGTGAGTTTTGTCGTTTGAATACTTATTTGCAGAAACTTTGCGCTGATGTCGTATCCGTTCTAGGCATGACTGTAACTGACCAACCTGAAACGCGTTACGATACACTGACTTACAGACTTCTTGGTTGCCAGAGTGACATCGGAGCTTGGGGTCATGAGTATGTTCGTCATCTAACAAATCAAATCGTCGGTACTTGGCAAGAAAAAGAGTACGATTCACTAATGGATAATCCCGAAGGTATTTTCAGTATTTTTGAATAAATCTTTTTAAGCTACAAAGGAAATGAAAAAGCATCGAGAAGACTGCCTCTCTCTTGTTCACCAAATAATTCCCTACCTGATGGAGCACAATGCAGAGGCTGAGGCAATAGACCTTTGTATCGAAATTGAACAACATCATCTTTTAGAAATATATACATCAAGTTTAAACTATACTCGAGTATGTCTGTATCTGACGAGCTGTGTAGCGTATCTACCTACACCAGATAACAATAAGGTAAGGTAACAAATTCTATGCATATAACACAAGTCGCTCTTTGAACTCTGCTGATGCTATGCTCCTGTTAACTGGATTTTTATGTAAAGCATTTTCCTAGACGTATTTTTTAATTTGCCAGTTTATTCATCACACATGTTGACATTCACATTCATGTAAGTTTGTTATCAATCAATTTTCTTGTATGGGTAGGGTTTCTAGATGGTTGTTAGTATGCGCAAGTATTCCGTTACTAAAGTTAGCTGTTCGCAGTTGATGTATAAACAACTAGTCTCGATATTTTTTGTAGGTTATGATTATTCATGTTAACACGCGCAACCGTCATTAGTTATGTAACTTAGTCATGCAGAGTGAATGCTGTTTATTGACTCCATATTAGCATGTCATCTCATTTACTATTCCTGTCCATACAGTTCTTGACTCAAACAAAGAGTGTAAATGTGGTGTCTTAAGTTTCATGCCCACTTTTAAAACTTGATCCTCTGACACTTGAGTATCTTCTTCAAATATTTGGATCCGTGTGAATATTTAGTTGGGGCTGTTTTGGACATCATTATGGATAACTGCCATATTTTTATCGACTGGTAAATAATCTACAACTGACTAATCATTTGTTAGGGACCAATGTCATCCTTTGTTCGAATCAAATTCTTTAGATTAAGTTGCAATGTGGCTACTGGTCTAGGCACTTCAACACCACGTGCATTATATTGGGCTGTAAGGTGGTGGTTGGGGAGAACCTTGAACCTAGGTTTCGTGTAGTTTAGGACTTGTCATCAGGGTGTACCTGTATCTGATGGTAAATACGCTTCCATATGTTTAATAAGTGGGATATTTTAGGTTCAAGTGTTGTGGCTTTGTCATTCCCCCCTTAATATGTACAAGAGTAATTCCTAATACTTCACTGTTTGGTAAATATTCAATTTCTAGCAACACTTTCCAAGCATACTGAAAATTTAAGTTGACCATTATACGTATATAAAAGATTTGCGTCCATCGGTTTGCTAGATGTATATCGATGGGTTTTCATCATGAAGCACTTTTATTAGGCTTAAGCATTCTTGATTACTCGGGTAGTTACTATTTGTTATGTCCCGATAAGTATAGTGAACGGTAACTTTCAGATCCGTTTATGGACCAATACTATGTATATTTTTATTGTTAGTTAACTAACTAAACTATTCATATTCGTATTCCTCCTACTATAAGCTTTATTTTGACCCATAGTCTACTATACGATTTACCATTCTTGAGTTATACCCAGTCTATTAATTACTGTCCCCCCTATTCACAGCCACATTTGGCCAAATCTTGTACAAATGTTATTTTCTATTTTATGGTACGATGTGGTCAGTTTGCTTGGTATATAAACCCAGTATGTTTGAAATAATGATTCATATTTCAGAGGCTGTTATTGGTGTTCTGGACTTAACTGACTGGGCTAGGCAGGAAGCAGGACCGATACGTACTCTGGACTGCTCGTACGGATTTCGTGTCACAGGTTGGACCAATAAATCGCTGCTCTCTAATTGGCGGGAATCATCACGTCACATATTAACTGGGCACTCAGACAGGCGCACAAGTTATAACACTTTTCATAAGTAGATTAGGACTTTTGTGCTTTGTTAAGCACTTTATATTGGTTTGTAAAATATTGATCTGATCCTAAATTTTGTCCTTTATTTTTGCTTATCTCAGGTACTTCAGTACGCAACTATTTTGTACCGTAAATTTGAAGATTTGGGCAATGCTATGCGTTGTGCTTTACGTCTAAATGACATGGATTTGATCCGCGAAATATTCTTAGAATCTGGGAAAGTTAAAAAAGGTTCTCGTAATTATGGACCAGCTATCCAACGTCAACTTGCCTATCTTCTTGGTCGACAGAACATTGTATTTCCAGATGAGGAATGTTTAGCAGATGAGGACTTGACAGAAATGCTCTGGAATACCAGGTTATCAGAACACTTCTTGTCACTCGGCCGGGAACTAGACATTATGGATCCAAAGGTGAATGTCATCCATATATGTATAACAATAATCCTACTACTGATAATATGCTATTAGTTTTGCCATTACAGTTGTCTTTGGTACCGAGTATTTTCTAAACTTGATAATAATTTTCATCCCAAAAAAGTCTCACTGCTATTAAGGACTGTTTGCGGTCAACCACCTAATCATTTAGTCCAAAACATGGTTACATTTTATTTTATACACTATTCGTTTTTAGTTCACTGCGTTTGGACCGTTCCAAAACATGCATTTTTTAATTTACTATCTTTCATGATTGTAAACAGTGCAGTGAGAATACTAATTTAATTTAAGAAGTGCAATATTATTGTGCACTACATTTTAAAAGTCTAGCCACAAATACAGTGTGCAAACTCACATAAATCCGAATTAAGATCCATTGAGTGTTGCATGGGATCTTTAACCTCATCGATTCGGCCAATAATATTTTGAGTAATATGTAATTGATAAGAAGATGGTAACTGTCTAAATGTGCTAGGGTAGTTTATAACATTCTTGTTTGTAATAGATTAAAGTGACGACAGTCGTCTGGTAGTTGAATGCAAGTGTTATTGGTGTTATAGTACAGGTTGATCGGATTAAAACAAATGTCACTTTTCACTACCGCTAAGCAACAATCATTTATTTCCAATAACTACTTAAGCGACCAAGAAAAGGTTATAAGCAATCTTTTGTTGAAACTACCGAATGTCAGATGACTAATAAGACAGTGCATTTTTAGTTTAGTATTCGTAAAAACTTGACCATTAATTGATCCTCCCATATTACTTTAATAGTGTTTAAAGTTTCGGGTCACAGTATCTGCTCATTTCCCTCAAGAAAATGACCCAGGATAAACCATATGGCAGTTAGTAACCGAAAAGCTTAGGGAAAGTAAGTAGATCAGCTTGTAAGCTAATAAGTCAATTTCGTCCAAATATTCATTTTCTACTCCAAAGTAAATACTCAAAAGCATCTGAAATTGAATTGATGTGAAATATTAAGGTCTCGCTCAGATAGTTGTTTCTCATAGATAGCTCGTATTTATGCTGACTCATTTGTTCCATGCTTTAAGTTAATTATGCCTGATTAATGAAATATCTGTATTGGGAACATTAGGGGTTTTCACGGATCTGTGAGTAAACGACCATTAAATCTATCATTTTTCAGTTTCTGACGTAAATTATGTTTACGTGTTTGAGAGTGAATATCATTTAGTAATTATTCAAGAAGAGACCAAGCACTTGTTTGTTTAGAATCGGAAAAGCCATCGTAATATTTGAGGCCATTATAAACTTAATGACATTGTTGACTCTAATTTGTATCGACGAGCAAGAATGAAATAAATTTTCTTAACCAAATTCCTAGATATCCATGAACTTATTCGCGTTAGTAAATAACGGAATAACGTTGGTCAAATCGAAAAAAATAGAACATGTCTACCCAAAATGTTACTCATTCTGAGCGTTAATATAACTCTGAAGAACGATTAACACTAAGAAGATACATTGAATGTGATAAGTCTACAGACACACAAGCACGCATAGGGCAGATAAGTATAGAATTGACACGGACACGAATGAAAAAAATAAATGTGTTCAAGGTCAGAAATTCTTATGAATAGAATAAATTTATCAGGAATGTAAAGATGACTCAATAGTCTGAAAACTAAAATAAGCTCACACTGGTCTTATAATAGACAAATCAGGTAGCTTTCATTGTGTTGTAAGAACACAAGCAAAAATGACTGTCGTTACTGTAGCAATCACTTATGGTTTTGGAAAACCGAGATGCATAGTGAACAAGCACAAAAATTAAATTTTACTTAAAAGTTGTTTTTCCAAGTACTTGGACATTTTTAATTCTGTGACGACAATGTGAAGTGCATATTATGTTTGAAAAACTGTTGTAAAGTTAAGAAGTATAATTACTACCAATCACAACGTAATCACATTAGCCCACTTATCTCCAAGCTTATATGGTATTTTTTCATTGGTTTTCTCGCATTGGTATCAGTTACCAGAGGATATTTACAAATCTCATTTGGAGGCAGTGAGACCAACTTTAAATGCGGCCACTTTAGACTCAGCACGAGCAAATTTAGCTGCGTCATATGTGAATGGACTTGTAAATTGTGGTTTCGGAAAGGAGAAGCTACTACAAGAGACACCTAAAGAAGTCCCATGGTTATGCAAACAGAAAGAATTCGGTATGTCTTGATTCCATATTTTTTAGTCCCACATATTTTCACTATGGTTAGTGTCCACTGTTCGCTTTGTTACTTATTAACCTAGTTTCCATATTCTTTGGAAGTCCTCATATTTTTTCGATTCAATTAGAACCTTTTGATTCATTTGTATTGTGTGATCAGGGAGTTTGATTAGCATATATTTACTTGTTTTACATGGATCATATTTGTCCTATTTTTAATTGTGTAGTCTATCAGGTTAGATAGTGTAAATTTATTTATCTATGTTTAATTAGTCATCATCCTGATGATTACGAGTTGTGACAACTACCTTTTTGTTTAAACTATATTTCTAAAATATTTAGGATCGATATTTGATTTTTCCAACTTCTTTCGCTAACCATTTTTTGTATATTATTACATTTATATTAGGTAAAATGAGTACTGTGGCTACGCTCGGTTGGGTACTTTTATGGGATGTTGACACGGGGTTGTCGCAACTTGATAAGTATCTTTATTCTGTGGAGGATCATACTCGTGCTGGTGGGCTTTTAGGTTGTGGAGTTGTCAATTGTGGTGTTAAAAATGAATGTGATCCTGCATTAGCTCTCCTTGGATCTTATGTGGATTCTGACAAAGACGTCCTTTCTCGTGCGGCGATCATTGGTCTCGGTGTAGCTTACGCTGGTTCAATGAAAGCAGAAGCTGTAAGCACTCTCACACCTGTTATCCTGGATACTAATACAGCGAAGCTTCAACATGCTTGTTTGGCAGCACTTTCTGCAGGCCTTATCTCAGTTGGTTCACTTGATGGGACCGTCACGTCCACTATCATTCAAAGTTTATTGGAAAGACCCGCAAGTCATTGGAGCAATGTTTTCAGCAAATTTATGGCACTTGGTTTAGGTCTAACGTGTTTAGGCCGACAGGAGGAAGTTGAAGTCATCCTTGCTTCTTTAGAGGCCGTATCTGAACCTATGAAATCAATGGCTCACATGATCTGTGACTTTTGTGCTTATGCCGGTAAGTGTGTATACTTATTTGTCAAGGATTATTTTGGCTATTTTTCGTCCACATTTTCAATTCATTTTTATTTATTTAAACGCTTAAACATTGGTACAAGAAGGCAACAAATAGATATGCGCCACATAAATCAGTCGATTTGTGTGATAGCTGGGATACTGCCCAGGTGTCCAAACCGAAGCAGGACATTTGTAATTGTAGTCATATTAAAGTAGATTATTTATCTTACAGTGTAAATAGACTTCATAACACGTTGTAAGCGAAATATCTTTTATTATTAGAATCCAAACAGATTTCCTATCACTTATGTATATCAAACAGTCACTGGAAAAAAACAAGAAATTATGAAAGCTTTTTCATTTTATTTTATGGCAATGTGATTCGTTTTGGATTGATAATATGTATACTTCACTTTAATCATTTACTGAATACATCGCTTCAGCATATTATCAACAGTCTTACTTATCAAGTCAATATATTTTACGTATGTTTGTAGGTGAAGACTGTACTAGTATCCATGTAAAACCGTACAAATTTTGTTATTTTTGAATAAATTAACATAGATTTTCGTTCCATGGCCTACCAGCAGTATAATCTGGTAGATTAACCAAATATGACTTATTATGTAGCTTTCTCACATTGTCTAACTACATTGTTTATTAACATGATTTTTATGCTCATTTATTTTGTAAAGGCAGTGGGAATGTACTGAAAATTCAAAATTTACTGCATATCCTCTCTGAAAAGTATGAAGAAAAAGAAAATACTGATAAGGCTTCTTCCAATACAAAAACAAAAGAGAAAAAGGAAAAGTCAAGTGAAGCTCGTCGTGGAGGGGGTCGTGGAAGAAATCGTCGTGGTGGGTCAACTAGACCTGCTACTACTAATGACCATGGTAACGGACATAATACAGATGCTCCTACAGCTATGGACACTACTAGTCAAGCAAATGAAGACACCATTACCTCAAAAGAGACAGGTGTTCCCCAACCCATACCTATGGATACGTCCAATGCAGAAGAGTCCACACCACAAGAAGACAGTACATTTGATTTTCATGCTCATCAGGGTCTAGCTGTTTTAGGAGTTGCTATAATTGCTATGGGTGAAGAAATTGGCCTAGATATGGCCTTTCGAATGTTTGGCCATCTTGTATGTTCTTTTGTGCCACTTAAATATATTAAGTATCTAAGTTTATATAATGCTGTGTAAATATTTATTTCTGCTTTATCCGTCCTAGTTCTATGCAGTGATTGTTTAAAAGTTTTTTGACGCTTGATACGCTAATCTTGTTGCTTCTAACCAAATAACAACTGAATTTCAAAATCAGTTGCTAGTCTAGCAGATAATTCGAAAAGTCCTTTATACATACAAGATTACCCCGACCGTTGCTGCTCGCATCTGCTGGGATCACCGGGTGAGTACTAGTGAAGTTAGACTCAGGGTACTAGGGAATAATGGTAAATCAGTTGATGAGGTCATGGATCTTCGCCAACTGAGATGGTTTGGCCACGTGTTACGTTTGCCTGAACACCGATTACCTCGACGCGCTATGCTGACTAGTATTGGGGATGGTTAGAAGAAAGTTAGAGGTGGTCAAACCAAAACGTGGCATCAGTACTTGAAGTCACTAACTTCTAGTCTGAGCCATGTTGGTAGATGCAGACTAGTCGGTTAGGGTCCACGTGACTATCGTAACCAATGGTTGGAGACTCTGTGTGGCATGGCTCAGAATCGATCACAATGGCGCACGTGTATACACTCTCTGTCTTCCCTTAAACTATGAGATTAAAATTGCTGCATATGTTTCTTTCTTTCCTTACTATATCCCTATACAAAATCATTCTTTTATATATTACCGCCACTAAATTAACAACTATGTATTCGGTGCTCATATTGTTGTGCTAATGAGGTATGGCAGTCAGTCAGTCTGACTGCCAACTTGAACTGATGCATATATGTGCCTGGTCCTACGTTGTAGCTGACTGACTGACTGATACAAGATTACTTGTATCCTCCTGTTTGCGAAAATGTAATTCGCATTTCGCAATAAATATAATCATACTAAAGAGTAACGATTTCAAATATTAAACACAATTTATGAGTAAAATAAGTAGATAATTAATGTCTCATTAAGTTGTGGTAAACAACAAACGAAACTCGGATGAAGCTAATGTGTGTTTAGAAGAGTTAGGTATGTCAAATTTAATTACGCAGTATAGCCACCACTCTGATAAACTCAGTGATTTCTACTTGTATCATCAACTGACTTTGAGGATAGGCGTTGGATCTTCTCCTTCGAGTCCAGTTATGTCTAACATTGTAATTCTAATAGTTAGGTAAATTTACACATCTAACAATTCGCATATAAATCAGATTAACCATGTAATACAGCAAGTATAAAGTTATTATTTATGATTAATATTTTGTTAACCTAATGTAGGTTTTTAGAAAAACTTCCTGTCCAATAAAAAAATGTCAGTTTTGATCAGTGTATGTAAATTAATGAAGTCGGTTTTAGTTATAAATGTTATAGACATTTTTCGATGACAGAAAGTGATTTATTTTAATAATTAATTTACAGTTAAGATTCGGGGAGCTTCCAATTAAAAGAGCTGTCCCACTAGCTCTTGCATTGTGCTACGTATCGAATCCTCAACTAAAAGTATTGGATACTTTAAGCAAGTTTAGTCATGATTCAGATGCAGAGTTATCACACAATTCTATAATTGCAATGGGTATTGTCGGTGCAGGTACGTTCATTATGTATTTTTTGTATAAAAGTTCAGTGTTTTAGTATATGTAGTATCATATACCTTAATAATTCTAATGGAAGACATACAGTTCAGTTTTTATGCTGATTTATCTATCTATCTACTCTTTGATTCTTCCTCATATACCTCAATTTGTCATCACTCAGTGGTCACATTGTCAAGGAAGTTGTACCGTAGAACCTTCAGGACTCCAAATACTTTTGAACTGTTAACCAGTTTGAGTGATTGAAGGTGGAAATCAGTTAACCTCCAAGTGTTGATATAATCTCTCAATAAGCTAACGGTAACTGTGCGGGACAGTAAATCTATACATGTTTTAGATACTGCTTGAATTCAACCCTTTTTTCCAAACCATACTATCCTATTTTTAGTCATTCTCACTATCATTTATACTATTGTCACTTCGACTCCTTATACTCATGTTATTGTTTTCTCGCTGTACTGATTTGTTATGGTAACATAGGTAACTCATATGTAACTCAAGCTTTCTTGTTTGAAACTAATTCTATCTATCGGTAAAGGTCTCTGTGATATACTAACGATGATGTATCAGCCACATCAAATACGATGAATTTGTTTCTCTTAGATAACTTAAAAAGAAGTTTATGTGCTAATTAGTCATTTTGACTGCATATCTCAGAGTTATTAAGACAAATAACGTCTTTAAGCTTATCGATTTTCTGTTAACCAAGCAGTTCACGCGTTACAAATATGGATTGCTAAGACCCATGGTAGTTCTTTTTCTTGTATTAGCACTAAAACTAACTTGATAAATAATCACAGTATTTTCGTATGTTATAACCTTAGTTATTTATGGACACCTGTAATCTTAGTTACAGTGTGAACCTTATTTGTCATCTACTTAAAAACATTTGTTACCATTTATTCTTTTCAGGAACAAATAATGCACGTTTAGCTGCTATGTTACGTCAGCTTGCTGTTTATCATAGCCGCGATCCATACAATTTGTTTTTAGTTCGACTCGCTCAAGGCTTAACACATCTTGGAAAAGGGACCCTCACACTGAGTCCTTGGCATTCTGATAGATTCCTGTGCCGTCCAGTTGGATTAGCTGGCCTTCTCATACTGTTAACATCTTGTCTGGATATGAGGATGACATTTATGAGTAGACACGATTACCTGATTTTTTATATTACACCTGCAATTCAACCTCGTCTATTGATGACTTTCGATGAAGACTTGAAACCTTCGCTTGTAACTGTTCGTGTAGGTCAGGCTGTCGATGTTGTTGGTCAGGCAGGAAGGCCGAAAACCATCACAGGATTTCAGACTCATACCACTCCAGTTTTATTATCTCATGGTGAACGTGCGGAACTTGCAACCGATGAATATTTACCTATAACACAGCTTCCTTTAGAGGGTTTCATACTTCTCCGAAAGAATCCTGAATACGAGGAAACAAATAAATAATTGTTTCTTTATTCCTTTATCTGTTATCACGATGTAATAATACAGTATTCTATTTCTACACCTTACTTTTTTTCAGAAATAAAATGCAATTCTACCTTGTTCTTTTCGTTCTACAGAACATGATATACTAATTTATTCTATTAAATCTAATGATAATATAACGTATGAAGCAATAGTAATTCGCCATGTTTCCATTTTTTCACGTAAGCAGTTCCCTAGCGTTTATTACAAGGGTCCGAATTCCATTACACGTTCTTTGACTATTTACTAATTTTTACAGTCCGCTATGTTCATCTTTATTTTCCGATGCAATTTCTACGTGTTTGTGTGCTGTTCTGAATTAAAACTTAAATATGGTTGAAATCATGAGTCGATTGGGGCTAGACCATCATGAAAAGCCTGGAAGCATTGTATGGCCGTTTCGTCCTACCGTGGGACTCCTCAGCAGTGCGCATCCACGATCCCGCCTCGCGAGATTCGAACCCGGAACCTATCAGTCTCGCGCGCGAGCGCTTAACCACGGTGTTAATGTCTAACTTCAACCAATCCACGAAGTTGAGCGACACATCCACCATTGTCTTCATTTAGTTGATATCTCCCAACAGACCTGGTTGAACTCCACTGGTTACTGCTTCTCACTAGAACTCCGGGAAATACTTTATGGAGCCAGTCACCCGTAAGCATATGATCATTATCAGAACGGGGTTAAACGTTCGCGCGTGAGACTGACAGATCCTGGGTTCGAATCTTGCGAGGCGAGATCGTGGATGCGCACTGCTGAAGAGTCCCACTATAGGACGAAACGGCCGTCCAATGCTTCCTGGCTTTCCATGGTCGTCTAGCCCCAATCGACTCATGATTTCAACTATATAAAATTACTAAAATCTCCACAAAACCCTCTTCTGATAAAACTTAAATAGTTTAATAGCCTTTGTTCACTTCCTTGATGGCATTTTGTCTATCATATGTCAGTCACATGTTCTGGTTAGGTTTTCTCAGTAGAATAAGAAAGTCCCTATATTCATGTATAAAGTATTCTTTACAATAAATTTCTTCATTAGACCATCCTATGATAAGAAATTAAAATAATAACTTACTAGTATGTATTAAGTTAAAGAATCACTTCAAGGTCTATTAAGATTTATTTATCTAGGTTTATGTATGGGAATACTTTGTAGAGGCATGAGTTCACTAGTCATCGTATCTGTTAAAAAACCTAGAATTCAGGTAAAGAAGACCCTCCCTGATTTGTTGTACAAAGGCTTCAATCTGTAAGGGCTGTTTATGATAATTACTTATCTACACTGACAATATAAATCGGACTAAAAATCAAATGTTTCCCTTTAGAGATCTGACAAATTCCAGACGAAATCACTAAATTAACTGACTTTTCAGTTAATTTACAGTGAGTATGCATTATGAATAACCCCAATAAGTTTATCAAATATGTCTGTTGCTAAAACGTAATTGGCAAATTAAGCAATGTCAACCACCTGTTTTAGGCTGTATGTGAAAGACGGTCACTTAAGAAAATTTACTGTGATATTGGTTTAAACAGCTCAGTGCGCTGAATAAGCCTTTTGATCTACTTTTTTGGACGTTACGTCCACAAATCTTAGTTTAGTAGGTATAGATCATGCTGAGATAAGTCACATGTGTTTACAACTGACAAGGTATGTCAAGGATTTTTAACTTCTTTAATTTTATACGAAAAGGCAGTGTATCAGCCACTACAACTCAATAATTTAATCAGGCCTCAACCTCCACACATTCACTGTTTCATGCCATATTCATCGATAGTAATTATCAACACAGAAAGTCTTTACTCTAGCCATGTAGACGATATTTACTATTCCCTTGTGACAGATGAATGTAAACTCTCAGCTTCTCATTTCCTTTTATTTCATTTGTGTATACCTTCAAGCCATTCAACAGCTTCCATCTGTTGAGAATCCTGTCTTGTCTAAATGGTCGGTCTTGTGGGTGCTATAATCGGAAACGAAGTTTACGGCTTTCGTGGAGTCACATGTGCAGTTTAAACTTGCATCTAACTCTCGCTTATTGGTGTAGGTTGAACCACAGATCAGTTCAGCTTTTTCCAAAGTCTTTATATTGACGTGTGCTGTGTATCTGAGATTCATATTCATAGCTTTTGTGAATTACTACGTATTCGTACTCCGTTAGTCCAAAATGTTCTTTCCGTGTACGCCTTTTAGAAGATTCAGTAGAATCAGAGTCCAGTTCGGCTGGCGTCAGTGTAACATTAAATGCCAAATCAGGAGATGCTTTAGTCGATAAGGTTCGGATTGAGAAACGTTTGTGTGCTGTTAGTTTAGAAGTATCTATCAAACAGTAGAAATGTCTCTTCGAAATCCTGACCTATATGTTATAAGTGTAGCGGCAAATAAATCCTTGAAATCAATAGCTTTGCAAAGCCTCGACATTTGATTCTGACCTCATTGATTTTAATGGACACAACTATCTGAAGGCTCTCGGTCACTCATCCTCACCAGATCACGAGTGGGTACGTCGTGCTACGCATCCCTTCCAACTACTAGCCAGTTAGACCAAACGTTCCTTCAACATAACGATAGCCTTTCAAATACATCTTCGAACTCCTACATTCTTGACTTCTGATTTGACTGGGTTGACATATCTCGATTGTAAAGATATTGCTCGTTAAAACGTCAAACTTCGAATATTTGTGGCATGTCTAACAGATCAAAGTTGAGTTTTACCACCTACTAAATAGTCTCAAGAAGGCATATCCATTAGTTAGTGTAGTTCTAACCGGAGTTTTGAACGGTCATGTTAAGGGTTTGAATATAGAGGAGAGTCAATTGAGTACCAGATAGAATGCTAACCACCACAGATTAGATTCCGGCGACTACCTGCAGATTTGTGCAGACTACAAGCTGTTTCAGTACAAAAAACTATTCTGCTCCCTAAGCCTGAGGTTACTGACAAGCTTGAAGCAAATGTTCTAGGGAACTCAAGTCAACCTCAGAGAGTTTGCCCTTAGGCTCCATTATGTAAGATACCAAAACACCGTGGCCTACAACTACCTAAGTCTATATCAAAAGGTCGTCGACTAGGAGTTCTTCATCGACAAGGGCATAACTTAAGAGTAATGGTACACTAGTTTTCCACTGTCCTGAGATTTGTACATCAAGGGCTAAGAATCATACTTCTTGTTATGCATATGACTTTCATTCATTTTTTCTGAATTATGTAGTGGATTTATCAATAAAAAGTGGACGAAATACGTAGTTGGCGTAAATGTCGTTTGAAAAACGATTATTCTGCCAATTTCGGCAGCTAATAATTCATAGAGGAAAGAGTGGGGATAAGAGATATGAGTATATGTTTGTGTCTTCAAACGTGTGTGTAAGCTTAGATCTGCCCTTCAGTATGAGAACTAACATTTTTGTCTTAAGTGGTGGAAAGAAGAGGAACTCCTGTTGCAATATGTAGTGACAAAGGATCTAACTTGTTTATACGCCTCTTCCAAATGCTCCCGCTAGCCATCTCTAATGAGCAAGTTCTGCCCATTGACTCAGCCTTTCACTTTGTGGAAATGGAGGAATCTAGTATAACACTGTCATTGCTTCAGTGACATCAGACAGAAGAGGTCATTTAACTCTTGTAACTAACACCCTGATACTACTGAGAAATTGTGACAGACTAACTGTAGAACGCACTAGTGGGGATTGAAATTCAAGGTAATAAAGACAAGAAGACTGCGTAACAAATACCCAGGGATCGGAGAGTAGGAGTAATTTCCGTTTCCCTAAGTTCGACGAAAATGGTTATTTAAGCATAGAAACCTTATGGAAGGGGATGTGGTACATGTGCCTAATGACTTAGCTATTCAACACTAATGGCCAATGGAACCAATTTACACGTGCAAGAAGGACAAAGACGGTATAATATGAATAGTGGTGGTGAGTATGAAAGTATTGTGAAGACGAACTTACGAAAGCCTTGTCTCTTGAAGGACCCGACTAACCGTGGGTTGTAAGGTTTGTCAATATCTAGGCGTATTTTTATAAGTCCTATACTCCGTAAGTGCGTACGCTGAGTTATGAATGTATGCAGAGGTTCTGTAGTCTGTTCTAACCAAAACTATACTCAGAAAATGTATTGTTTGATTGCAGTATTACTTCATGAGTCCTCCTGTCAATTTTTGTAGGTGGAAACTTTTGTTCAGGATTTTTATATTCATATTTTCACATTTTTTGGACTCTTTGTATCAAAAATTTACTCCACGTTTATTAAGACTTGTCTTTAGTGTTTTATCTTGTTACTGTATTATGCCAAACCGTTGACAATGAGGTCTTGTTTTACTGAACTCAAAGTTGTTGGGTGGAGAAGCTGCTTGTTGTTGCTCTCTAGCAGTCTGCTGCTTAACCTGATTGTTGTAGACAAAACACCGATTCCGCGAGAATACTTCTGCTGATTCTTAGGTACTTATTATTTGTACATAGGTCTGCTTTTTTCTACATGACACATTATTTCGTTGCAGTGGAAGCTTTGACCGTATTATGGGTGAGTGGCCTCTCCAAAGTTTTTCAACATAATTTGCTATAAAAATAGCATAATATTGCACGGACTATGTAGGAAATCCATCTTTTTCTTTAATGATTGAATGACTTATAGAAAGTATTTACGCAATGGTTTGGGCTAATCGAATAAGTATTTGTTTTGTTAGTCTGTCTTCTTTGTTTAGATTGCATAATTGGATTTTGATGGTCACAGTGCATTTGAACTGGACATACTGTTTCTAAAAACGTACTTTACATTCTTGTCTTTGGGTTATACGTTAATTATACGTAGGTACTGTTTGACCCTACCTTATGCAAGTCATTTCTAACATGTTACTAGATTTATTGAAAGCGACGAGGTAACCAGCACCTAATTATATGTTGAAAGAGTCCTAGTAATTAACTGTTGTTCATTTATTCACAGCTTTCATGTTTAAAATTCTTCTATATTAATATATAGACATAACTCAATAAAATAGTGATTTGAGTGGACCACGTAATGGGAATAATCCTTATCCTCTAGCTCAACAAAAGCGAAGTTCGTTTTGTATCTTTCACAGTTTCTGTCCCTACATAACTCCAACAACGCGTAATTGCCACAGAGGATTATGAAATACGAATATTATTGGTATAGTTCAAGTATAAATATAAATACGAAGTATGCGAAACAATTAGAAAATAAAAGATCTAAATAGTACAACTGGCGAGGTGTTCCAATCAATTCTTACGATCAAATCTATTATTATCATTCACAAACATCTTATTAGTGCACAAGTGTTGTGAAGAAACTGTAGATGGCGTCGAGTCGCGATCGACTATGATCACCACTACCAGAAGATTACGTGCTAAATATCGAATTGGATCCATCGGTAAGCCAAAAACCAGAAGGCTGTTAATGGTTGAAATAAGATATATTTGCTGCGATTTCGTGGTATCGAAAGGATACAGAGACGTGCCAAAGTTTACAAGCGGAATGGCAAGGTAAATAAGTCAGTGCGTTTTCAAACCTGCCCGCCGTCTCCTTTTTGCAACCTTGAACGGCCTGACACGAGGCGGTCATTCCGTATTTGATTTGTTGAGGGTCGGTTGGTTGTCCTCTGGGTTCCACGAATATCAGGTTTTCTTGTATTTGCGTCGTTTTTGGCTGTAGTAAATTCGCAAAATCAATGCCAAAAGCGTTTATTTAGCTTACTCTGTTTTGTAGTGTACAATTTGGCTCTTTTGTTGCTTCGTAACTTGACCTGAGATGCCAATTACCCTACTGAATCTCACTCTTCTTGTTTAAAATTTGTAGGGGTCTACGAAACTGCGTATTCAGTATAAATTATCAGTAAAAGATACTCTGAATTTGTGTGAATCGTTGTTTTCTGCAAGAATTAAGACGACATGACGAGTAACCCGTAATTCTTAAATGTTTGTAGTCCTTCCTTCAGTTACTGAAGTATTATCGCATGAAATAGCTGTTTTTTTAGTAATTAACGAGTAATATTTGTAGTGATTTATGTTCCAGAGACATTTCGGTCGACTTAAGTGAGGCGTTTCAACGCATAATACTTAGTAGGCGTTTTGGAAACTGGGTTGAATTCGTTGGTGTGTTTAAGGAGTTCCAAAAAGTATGGATGCATAATTCCATCCCTTTTCAGACCACCCGTACGTATAACATTCACGGCGAAAGTAAACTGCTGAAGGACGTGCGATTTAAATACAGTTTTGTGGTGTTATGAACTAGATGCAGGCACTTGCGAGTGCAGTTGTCGAACATTTATGACTTGTCGATATCCTTGTCGTCATATACTACTGACATATGTAAAAAGTCCAACTCTTACAGGTAAGCTTAATCAACTACGAAATAAATAAACTAATTAGCTCATCACATACTTAGACCATGCAGCCGATGGAAGTTAAATAACACGCATAACTTCCATTATAATACAACAACATCATTACCCAGACGGAGTGAAGAGTATATACGAATTCAAAGAAGCCAGAAAATCCATGAACAACAGATAGTTGAAAAATATGGTGAACACTTCGCCATGGTGGTGGAGAAAAAAAGTAGACAATTATCACTTAAAAATCAATAACTAGGTAAGACTGCCATTTCTCAAACATTTCTCTTCCTGCAGTCCTATTTACGATCAGTATATTCGGATGAACAATTGGAGTGGCATTGTTTCCTAATCACATGGTCTCCGGAGTCAAGAATATAATAACTAAAAAGATGTAACATTTGGAGAAGGTCGGAAGTGGTGAACGTGGAGATATTCATTCAATCGAATGGCATGACTGAGTGTTGCAGACGCGCTCATTATGTTTAACTTATTTATATTCACATTAAATATATTATTCTATCCCAAGCATAAATGTGTTCTTCAGAAGTACTAAGTATTGTTATTTGTCGCGATACGATGGGTCAGTGTAGATAGTGATGCGATTTTCACGTAAGATCTTACAGACTAGGCAATCAAACGATAAATTTACCGTTATCGGACAATGTCTATTATGAAAGTAGTATTAGTACCGAACTAGACTATACACATACTAAAAAGATTTAAAGTGCGAAAAACTACAGTTGTTATATTTATATTATATTTAGATAAGTTATTAGATGAATAAACGCGGTAGTAGTCAATACAAAACACAGTTATCGTCAATGTGTGAATTGTTTCTCCGCATAAACTTCCATATTAAGAAATTCGCCAAGTTGTTCACCTGCATAGACTTGATTATTACAAAGATTTGAGCCTTTCAATTAGTTGACAGAAGTCATAAGTTGTATAACAAAATGTATGGATAGCTTGCTCAATGCAATTCTGAAAAACAACAAATCAATCGTGAAAGAAAAGATTAAACTTCGTTATTAGTATCAAATTCCATAAGTAAATGAAATAGCAATTGATAGGATGTACCTGTAAGTGTTTTACTTGCTGTAAACAGTGCTCTTCATTTTCTAACCTTCCTACAATTTCATCTAGTTATTCGGTATTAACAAACAAACTTGAGGCACCAAACGAAGGGACTCACAAACTTTAATTAGTTATATGAAATTTGAGAAAAATCCAATTACAACGTTCATAATACTGTTTGCAGTTCACTGTTTACATACAATAATGAAATAACTGGTAACCACTATTTAGTGATTACTCGTCAACATGCATTAACACTTTGTTTATGATTTAGTCAGTGATTTCGGATTCTGTTAACAGAAATTTATATTTTAACCCTATACGAGACATCGTAAAATAGTATTATCTACGATATGTTTTAGTTACCATGCTCATAACAAACACGCATCGCTTTACTTAAGAAGAGTATTTGGCTAACTTAAGTGGCACTTACAGTAATGTTCTACACAATTCCTGTATAAATTCAGAAAGCGGGTAGAAAAATATATCAACGCCAATTGTTCAGTTTCAGTTTGGAAAGGACAGGAGGTTTGATGGCCTGTGTTAGTCCTGGCAATGATGGTCTATCAGCTGATCCAACTTTCTTTTGAAGGAGTCGATAGATGGAGCCTCAACCACGTGCTGAGGTAATGAATTCCACTCGTTGATGATTCAATGGGAAAGTCGATAGTCAGCTGACAAGTAATTCGTTCTGGGCTTGTGAACTCTTTTGGAGTGTCCTCGTAAAACTTCAATTTTGGAAGACAAGAAAAATGAGGGCATATCAGGTGCAAATTTGTCATTAAGCAATTCGAAAACTGTAATCAAGTCGTCTCTGATTCTTCGATATGACAGCGAGAATAGGTTTAGCTTGGTCAGTCTAGTACCATACGGGAGCTTCGCTATTCCGGGAATCAGCCTAGTTGCTGTTCTCTGAACCCTTTCCAAGAGTTCACTGTCTTTTTTAGGCAGGGGCTAGCTGTTTGTATGCAGTACTGAAGTTTAGGACATACGATCACTGTATACAAAGTCAGAAACGTTTTAGCGTCGAGATGCTTAAAAGCCCTGCGTATGGACCATAAAGTTCTAAAACCTTTGGCGGCTATTGCACCACAGTGTGCAGTAGTCTTTAGGTCTTGACTAACGATGACTTCTAAGTCATTGTGTGCCTGGACAATAGGTAACTCAGTGTTATTCATCGTGTATGTATCCGTACCCTGGTGGCCAATATGCATCACAATACACTTGGAAGTATTTTCGGCAATTGCCAGGTTTGGGACCATTCAGATAATTTCTCCAGGTCGTTTTAGAGTTCTAAGCTATCATTGTTACTTTGTATCGCTCTCCATATCTTGACATCGTCAGCATAGAGCAAGACCGATGACGATAGCAGACGATTGAGGTCATTTACGTACAGGAGGAATAACACTGGCCTCAAAACTGTACCCTGGGGGGCTCCACGAAGCACAGTTTCCCAGCTAGACAACTTGGAGTTCACCCGTACTCTTTGTTGACGCCCAACTAGGAAGTCTTTTATCCACATCAATAGATTGCCTCCAATCCCGACATTCCTTAGCTTATATAACAGCCGGTTGTGCGGAACTTTGTCGAAAGCTTTGCTGACATCGGTGTAAGCTACGTCTACAGGTAACTTTTGGTCCTTAAGAGCGCACCAACTTTCACGAGCCACTAATAAGTTAGTGAGGCAAGAATAACCTGTTCTAAAACCATGCTGCTTCTCCTAAAGGATCTGGTTTTTATCGAAGCACTTAAACAGCTCCTTCCGAATAATCTTTTCTAAGGTCTTAACAACCACACTAGTTAGGCTAATTGGTCGGTAATTCTCGGGCTTACGTTTTGTACCTGTTTTGAAGACAGGACTTACTATGACGTTCTTCCAGTCTTTTGGTAGACGACCCTGGATTACGGATAGATTAAAACATATACGAAAGGGGTTCCCAACAAAGTTAGCTAATTCCTCTGGTAGCCTAGGATGCATTTCATCGGGTCCAGTGGATTTGCCTATGTCAAGCTTATTTAGCAGACCATCGACATCGGGTTCTTTAATGGTCACGCTGTCCAGTGTTTGTGTGGGGGGATTTTCATGGACTGGTAACAGGGGTGTTTCCATGGTATATACATTATTAAAATAGTTTGAGAATACTTGAGCTTTGCCAAAGTCGTCCTCCACTAATGATGAGGCAGCACTGTCTCCCCATAGTGCAGGAATAGTTCCTCTTCTTTTTGTCCTTTGGTTTATACAGAGATACAAGCGTTTAGGGTGTTCTATGGATTCCTTTACAATTTTCTCTTCGTAAAGCTTTTCAGACTTACGGAGGGTCGAGGCACAGGTATTCCGAGCTTTTTGATACTGAGGTTTTGCCTCATCAGTCCCCAGTAACCTAAATCTATCCAAGATTTTCCTTCTCTTGCGGAGAAGGATTCGAACCTCTCTACTAAATCATGGTGGAGGAGTTTCTCGGCTCCCTAGGTGTAGTTCAAGGGATGTGGGCGGCGGTAACTTTTAAGTATAAATTCCGGAATACGTCCCAAGTCGTTTCGATTGAGGATTCCAGGTCTATCGTCCAATCTACTTACGATGTTGAGTGCATGATGTCTTGTATGTTTGCTTTCCAGACGTTAGGCCTGGACTGAGCCGACGTGTGCTCGTGATTGACAGTTATGTGGAAGTCAAAGGTTAAAACTGCATGATCACTTTTACCTAGGGGTGGCCCGTAATCCAGGTTCGCAACGTCATCATCATAATGAGTCAACATAAGATCTAGTAAGGATGGTTCAGAGCTCGGGTCGTACCTAGTCGCTTCTTTTACATGTCGCACCAGGACACATGTGATAACTGCATCAACTAGTTCCTGCTCGAAGGAATTATCCGACGTTTCAGTCCGCAGATTTCCCCAGTCTACCATGGGTGCATTAAAGTCCCCTAGGATTAGACATCGACCACTTTGTGACCAAGTGTTGAGACTGCCTAGCAGGACTTCATTTACCTCACAGCTTGGACTGCCACAGATCAAACTAATTAACAGCTCTTGTCCCTTGCATTTCAAGCGGCAACTAACTGATTCACACGTCTCACTCTCATGCGATACACTGTCGAAAGTGGCAAACGGGATAGCATTCCTAATGAACAGAGCTACTTCCCTACCTTTACGCTTCTGTATTCTTTCGGCCCTTACTAATGTAAGACCCTGGAGATCAAGTTCCTTCCTACCTATAGACTGTGTCAGCCAAGTTTCTGTGACTGCGATTATGTCTGGCTTAGTGGAGTCAATCTGTACACTTAGTTCCGATCGCTTATTCAACAAGCTTCGAGCATTGGTGTAACAGATCCGAAGCCTATTTAAATGGCTTCGTGTTCCACCTAGAGTGGCTTCGGCATCATTCTCTGTCGATGCCTCACAACCCAAAAAGTTAAAATTTTTAAGTCTTATTCACCAGCGTCTAATCTAAGCTGTAGTTCTTTTTCGGCTTCCCATCTTTTTACACGGTCCGTCAGCGGTAAGTCCTTACGGAGAAAAACTCCTGAACCCTTTAATTTATGTCGATTTTGTAAAATTAGGTCGCGTTCATTTGGGGATTTTAATACTACTTTAAGCAGTCTGGATTGATTATGCTTCAAATTCGCCAGGCTACCTAGTCTATACACCTTTGGCAAGCTGACTCCGGAGATAGTTTGAAGCATAACTTGATTGAGTAGCTGTTTTATCAACACAATGTCATGCTCAAAACGAGCTTTCGGTTCAAAGCTTTCACTCTCCTTGATTCTATGAAATATAAATGATCTGTCGCTGTGATCAATCTTCGATTTCTCGCCTTCTTTGATGGGGGCAGGATTCCCTTTTGTTGTGAATAGTTTCTAGTGGTTTAGCCTGGGTCACGAAAACAACGTCCCATTTTCAAGCATGTATTTCTTAAAGCATTTTATTATCATTTTTTATGAATAGGTTGTCTGAAGAGATCAGTGAAGTAGAAGATTATCAGGAAATCTACGGCTTTGAAGACATTAGAAATCATAATTCGTCCTTTTTAATTTCAACATACGTATTTAGCTAGGTGGAGTTGAATCAGCTAATTGTACTTACCCATTTGATGGGTTTTCAATCCTAGTAGCTACTTCAATAGTTTCATCTCTACCTATCTCTGCCTAATTTTAAATATAATGTTTAAAACTAATCGCTCTTCTTCATTCTTGTTCGTTTTCTGATAATAGTACCCGAGTTTTACCTTAAAAAATATTTTTCCATTCTTTTATGTTTCCGCTACTTTCAGTAGTGAGCTCATAACTTAGTGAACTGGTGACAACTGTCCTCCATGCATAACTCTTCAGTGTAGTCCGTTGTATAGATTCCGTTTGGTGTTGACGATGTTCTCAGCTACTCACTCTCTAGTGTCGTAGAAGGTCCACAATGTTCTCCTATCAACATTGTCAGAAGCTTACTCATAGTCAAGGACGTTGATGTATAATGACGAGTTCCATTCAAATGAGAGCTCATTAATGACTTGTAGTGTCTGAACTTGGTCTGTGCATGACTGATCCTTACGGAATCTGATCTGTTGATCTCGAAGTTGGGCATCTACTTATTGTTTCATTCGTTTCAACAACACTCCATTGAAGACTTTTGCTGGTACTGACAGTAGTGTGATGCATGTGTTATGATCTGGCTCGATAGTAGTATAAGTTCAATGGGGCAAGTCTATTCTCTACTCACCAGTTTTGCTGTTCGTGAATCTCAGTGACCAGATACCCTGGTTCTAAGACAGGTTGAGACTCTTATCATTTTTCACTCTGGATCTCACATTATAGAAATTTCTAAATTACGTTCTTTTACTCCAAGAAGGATGTTGTTCTTTTTGAATGTTTTAGAAGAAGAGCAAGTGAATAGGTACTCAGAATAAAACATAAACCTCACAGAACTCACCTGGAAGCTCTTAACATGCAACTTGCACAATACAGAAGTGAAGCAGAGGATATTACCTCGATTTATCATACCGCTTATAATGCCGTTCACTTGTTCATCCCAGTACTGAAGATATCACGGGTATTTCTAGTTTGACAACACTTCAACCAGTAACACCTTTTATAAATGAATCACGCTCACCCAGTGAAATCAAAAGTCAGAAGCGAGGGCGTTCGAAGATATATTTGAAAGGCTATCAATATATCGAGAAACGACTGATCTAACTGGCAACGGTTGCAAGAGAAGTTGTGCACAGCGTTCCTATTGGTGACCTGGTGCGAATACATGACAGAGTGCCTTCAGCTAGATGAGTCCATTAAAATTAATGTGGTCAGTATACAATGTCTTAGACTTACGGAACGATTAATTTTGAGGATTTATTTACCACTACAGTACTTAAGTGAACATAACTGTATACCTTTGTGTGGCAGACGAATAAGCATGCATGAAAATTCGTTCAAACTTTTCCTTGGTGAGAATCACCTGACCGTGAAACTTTTAAATAGAGGCCATATTGATGCCATCCCCTAGAAAACTCGAGGCTAACTTCAGTTCCATATGCATAGATAGTGACTACATCAGACGCTAGTCCATGATTACATCTTCTACCAACCACGCTTAGGAAGAGGCATATGGAGAGAGATTATTCCCCATTGTCGAGGAAATCCTTTTGCAACTAAGTCATAGAACCTAAGTAACAAACAACACGCTAATTTTCCCTACCGAAGTTTGGGTTTTGAGTACTAAGCGCGCCTTTTATGAACTGGTAGAACGCTGAAGGTAAACCAAAAAGCAACAGCTTGGGTCGCTTCATTACACATTAGCCTCTGATTTATCTGTGTTCTATACAAAAGTGTGTAAGCTCAAGATTATCTGGTTTTAATAAGGTGACTCACTGTTCTGAGAGTCCAGTTTCCTGGGGTCGTTTGTTAACCAAACGTGTTCAATCTATAAAATCGGGGATCACTTAACAAAATCAGTGGTCTTGAGAGTGGTATTGGTCAGATGTAAGAGAAACCTATCTTTAAGTTCTATTACACTGCAACTTAAATGTTGCTCTACTGATTTCCGTTAAGTGGTCCTAAATGTAATTATTAGATTGTTTATAAATGTTAAAGATGATGTGACACAGTATTTTTATTACACAAAATTTGGTATGGATTGTGATTCGTACTACAAAATCAGGAGTCATTCGGTTTTGAAATACAGGCCGGCTTGGATGGGATCCAAACAATATCTTTTACGCTGACCAGCGCACCTACTACTATTTCCACAACTAATGTACTTGCTAATTATTATTGTAGTCACACTAGTTTTAACAGTACATTTGGATAGTGTTATTGAACATAAGGTAGTTGCTGGAAATTGTGTGACTTGTCCCATATAATTAGTTCAATATTTAACAACCATAGTACTTCTTGAGAAGAATTCGTGTTTCTTGTTAGTGTCTTCCATGCACAAGGTGTCTAACTAACAATGTTTGAGACTGAGTTATGGAAATAGATGCTAGTAAACTTCATTCTCCCAGGTTTGTGACTTTCTTGAGATTTACAACCGGGCCTTCAATAATTTTAACCTGTATAATCTGTTGGGTATGTTATTTATTTATTATTTATTTGAACACATAAATATTGGTACAAAGGGGCACCAGATAAATATGCACCATACAAATCTCATTTGATTTGTGTTAGGGTTGTGATACTGCCCGGGTGCCCAAACTGAAGCAGATGGTTTTCTTAGGAGGCCACAACCCGAGCCTTTGACTTAAATGTCTGATCCACAAGGCAGTGGAGCATCGTAAGGAGATGCATCCCCATGGTAGCCGGTGACAACGATTGGTTCACACGCCATTTATTCCTTCAGGATACTGGAGCCCGTGTGCACCATTGGTTTGGAATCAGGGTTTTCCAACTCCCCTAGGTGGACGTGCCGTGTCGACCAACCCGGTTAAAGCGCTGGACATTCGCTTTTAATCCTTTCAATTTCGTAAACAACACTCCCGCCACGAGAAGACAGTGAGTAGGACTTCCCTGACAGAGGCTATATACGCGTGGCCATGTGAGAGCATATCGAGAGGGGGAACGAACTTTTCTCACTCAGCCGTACCAGGGCATTTGGGGGCTGTTAGGTATGTACCCAGTGCTAATAATCTCTCGACCAATTTGGAAGATCAGTTTGTTTGTTGTAAGTACTTATTATTGATTAGACCATCAGCTCTGAATTATCATAAATCTATTTAGGTAAAAAGAAGAGTTATTGCTTGTGAGTCGCATGATGAATAGGTTAAAAAAGAATCATTTTCAATAAGAACTGGAAAGACAGACACATGAAGTTAGTGTGCTAATTTTTACTGATGATAGGTGTGATGTATATATTCTTTGTGGACTATGTTTTTGGTTTCTGCCAGTAGTTTGGGAATCTGGTCGGTGGTGTTTTAGATACAGTTCACAAGAACGAAACGGTGTCAGCCATCAAATCAATTTACGGGTGGCTTAAGGAAACAAATAACTTGGGAAAGCCATCAGATGGTTAATAACCTACGGGAATTAATCATACGTTTTGTTTAACTTGAGTATCCAAATGAGCTCAGGGATACTGACATTTTCATGCTCTCACGTAAAATTCATGAGAATAAATGCACTATTCACCATAGTTATTTTACAAACCGTTCGGACATTACTGCAGGCTCTTCAGCCATTGCGTACAACTCGACTGGGACGTGTGTTGATCCAAGTTGCAATACATCTGTACCGCAAGCACTTATTGGAAAAGATAGTACCAGAGCACTGGATTTTATATAAAGCAAGCGCTTACTCTGCTCTTAAATTGTTTAGGGCCTGTTATTTAAATATGTCGACTAATCATCGCAAATTGCATCACAATTACTCCTATTATGTCATATCTGAAGACAAATCCATTGACAGGAATAGCTGCTCAGTTACATAAGGTTATAAAAGTTATGGTTAATTTCATTTATAAGTTAGGAGACTGGAAAGCTGATTGACATCTACCCACACTAGCTCACCGTACTTGTCTGAAGCTTATGTATTGTTCACTGTAATCTTTACTGAACAAAGCTTTCAGTACCTGTCATTTTAATTGTTCTACAATCGCGTTTTTGTTTAGCTTTGTTTCAGGTCGCGATCATCCTGTTTTTTGTTCTTGTTAATTTGTGTTTCCTTCAAAACACCCGTTTGAAAATATTACTTTTTATCTTGGTGATTGTTGAAAGAATCAAGAACAAAATAAAGGAGGAAATTATTGTAACGCTAAAAACGGTAGGCAGATCTAGATATTTTTTGATCGGAAAAGTGTCACTTTGATCCACGATAACTGTTCAGTCCCTGTCAGTGTAGTTGAAGCCTAACTGTATCTCGTTGGAACATTCATTCATACGACCATTCCAGCCAGCCGATCAGGTTGCACTCTACAGCGCTTCAATCCTGAAGATGGCCAACGAAGACAGTAAGACATTTGTAAATAAAGAATTTCTTACAGGCGTTGTTGAAGGTATGTTGTGCATTTTATTCTATCTATTTTACACTTAGGGTTTTATGGTCGACCTTGGACATATCCTCAAAGAAAAGAACTGTTTCGGAGAATGAATCAAATGGGTATGAATGCTTACCTGTATGCCCCTAAGGATGATATAAAACACAGACAGTCATGGAGGGATTTGTACACTCAAGAAGAAGAGCAGCAACTTCAGTTTTTGATCACTGAGTCCACTGAAGCTGGAGTACTTTTTATTTTTGCTATATCACCGGGCTTAGATGTAACGTTTTCTAGTGCTAAAGAAGTAGATATTTTAAAGAAAAAAGTTGATCAGGTAAGCATATGCACAGTTGGTTTATTCATAAAGGTTGAGTTCCTTCAAAATGTAGTCCGAACACAGAATCATGGTTTTTCACTAATTACAGGAAATTTAATCAGTCTTGGGGCCTAGATACTAAGGGCGATATAATTAAAACTATTTATTGTAACAGGTAGACTTCGGGAGCGTTGAGGACATTTTTAAGGCCACTGTCTCAGATACTCAGTGTTTCTCTACCCCACCTATTTTCATCCAGGTGGGTGGATGGCTTTTCCAACTCCTCAGTAACTGGTTCCAAAGTTCATTGTATCAATCTGTATCTGGGAATTCAGTTGCAACATAGATTTTCAAAAATGATGACTAGTCTTTAACTATGTGCTTGAACTCTTGATGGAAGTTTGTAAGATGGTTGTGAAGTGTGGTTAGGGTTCTAGATGACACGACAAAATAGGTCACAGTGGCCCAGATATAATCATCTTTTCCTTTCCTTTCCTTTAGTTATTGAGTATAGTAATATTTAACACCTCCTGGATTTCCAGTTTTCATGCGACTGATATTTCTTATGCCCAGTTTTCCACAGCAATTATTATTCCAAATCCCCTGCCTTTCGTTCTGCTAATTCTTCTTTACTGTGTCGTGGCTTTTGCTATTTCTTATTCTTACTAGGTCGTTGACTGTGTTTTAACTGATCGTCAGTAACGTTTTAGGTTTGTTTTGATAGCCCGTATATATGCATCATTTATAATATCAATGTTTTAGGTTTCAAAACTTGGTTGTCGTGCATTTGCCCTTCTTTTTGATGATATTGAGCCGCGCCTATGTCCCGCAGATCGAGAAGTATTTAACTCATCAGCCCGTGCTCAGGTTATGTTCGCGAACGAAATTTACAATCATTTAGGATGTCCAGATGTCTTTTTATTCTGTCCAACGGAGTACAGTGCAAGTTTGGCAGTACCTAATATTAATAAATCAGAATATTTAGCGACAGTCGCTTCCTGTTTAGCACCAGGTAATATATTTGGAACATGCTCTTTTCTAATATTTCGTTTTATGAATTCATTTTTTACTTACATTTATTATCGTTTCTAGTTTAAGCTCATTTCACCAGAGAGCGTAAGTGAACATTGGTTGCACTCACAAGACGTCATTAAAATGTTATGTAATGTCTCTTTCAGTTTTGGTAAGCCTCCCTCATATAAGCACTGGATGATTTCCTCAGAATTTTTAAAGCTTTTTGTCCCTTGTCAGTTTATTCTGGAAAATCAGGAGTCAGCCAAGGTAAAGATAAAAATCTTTTAGTTGTAGAGTGCTACAAAACTGGAATCAGGCTGATCGCAACAAAACTTCCTATCGGTAAAACAGTTTGTGATTGGTGGTGTGGCAATTGGTAATCTTCAAAGATGTGCTGAATGACTGGGTAAGGTGCTTCAGCGAACAATTCCATTGATCCATTGTCCCAGAAACTTCGATCAGGTTCGTCTAATGTTTCAAGTGGATGATTTTATTAGAAACTCAATCACTGACCCGAAATATTCAAATAAAATTATTGTGTTTGACCAAGATGCTGACGAAACCCAGTCTTATAAATGCCTTGAGTAACAGCGTAATAATTTTTAAGATTAATTTTTCTCCTAACTGCGAAATGTTACCCCAGGACTGATTTGTGTCAGTACTTATTTTAATCATGTGAGGTAAAGCAGTGGAGTGTGTTGAACATTACCTTATCCTTAAATTCTCAGCACCCTTAATGATTTGTTGACTGACGTGATCTCAGCGCGAAATCAAAGTGCTCGATTGGCTTTTACGCACGTGGATTATATATGGCGTTGGAAAGGTATCCGTTTGTCTATTAAAACTTCCTCTGTGTTTTACTTTGTGGTTGTTTGTTGATTAATTCCTGCTTTTTCTTGAAATTCATTTAAATGCTCACCAAAAGTTTGAATATATGGTTGTATGTGCACTATTTAGTTGAAAAGTTTCATTAAAATTGATAATTCCACTAAATCTTGTTTGTCTTATGATTTTGCTTATCTAAAATTCTGCTTTAAATATATTTGCGTTTGAAAGTACTTTGCTATTCAGTCTCAATATAGCTGTACAGTTTTATTTACAAAATTATTTTCTTCACCTTTTCGATAATTTATTGTAGATGACAGTGAAAGCTAGGTATTATTGTGTGTTTGAATTTCACAACTATTTAGAAAAAGCAACTATGATTTGACAGTATGTCTTCGATATAAAAATATGGGGAAAATAACATTCTTATATTTGTAGTTAGTAAATTCTCAAAGTTAATGTTTTTTTCTTTTAATTAATGCCTAAAAATTAACTTAAGGTATCGCTGTAATCTGGACCGGTCCGCTTGTAGTGTCTAAACGAATTTTAACTAAGGAGCTGAAGGAATTATCTACTTTATTACAACATCCTATCGTTTTATGGGACAATCTACATGCTAATGATTATGACCAGCGTCGCGTATTTATAGGACCGTACAGTGGTCGACCCCTAGCTTTACGTCGCAAAGGCTTGCTTAGAGGAGTGCTGACCAATCCAAATTGTGAATTTGAAGCAAACTATGTGGCGTTTCATACTCTTGCACAATGGTCTAGGTAAATTGTAATTTGGTTTTTGTGATTTCTCTACATTTCCTTGTATTATAACGATGATCTGTATCTCAGTAATTTAAACAGTGAACTCCCATTTACACAGTCACGTATTAAGATATGGACTGTTGTTACTCAATCAAAATATCATATTAAATAAGAATGATATTCATTTTCAAATGTGCTTGTTAATTCTCAATATTAGAGCAACTATTTTCTCAAACTTTGTGTTGAGTGTAATTCACATAGAATGCACTCCTGACTTGTACTGGAATTGTAATGTAAAAGTTGATTAGTCAGTCAGTCAGCTACAACGTAGGACCAGGCACATATATGCATCGGTCCAAGTTGCCATACCTCGTTAGCACAACAAGATGAACACCGGATTCATAGAAGTAATTAATTTAGTGGTGGTAGTATATAAAGAAAGGTTGTATATAAGGATATAGTACAGGAAGGAAGAGAGATATGAAGCAATTTTAATCTCAAGGTTTAAGGGAAGATAAAGAGTGTATACACCTACGCCATTGTGATCGATTCTGAGCCATGTCACCTAGAGTCTCCAACCATTGGTTACGATAGTCACGCGGACCCCAACCAGGTAGTCTGCATCTACCAACATGGCTCAGGCTAGAAGTTAGTGACTTCAAACACTGATGCCATGTTTTGGTTTGGCCACCCCTAACTCTCTTCCAACCATCCCCAATACTAGTCATCATAGCGCGTCGTGGTAATCGGTGTTCAGGCATACGTAACACATGGCCCAACCATCTCAGTCGATGAAGATTCATAACCTCATCAACTGATTTACCATCGTTCCCTAATACCCTGCGTCTAACCTCACTATTACTTACCCGGTGATCCCAGCAGATGCGAGCAATATTTCTAAGACATCTGTGGTCAAATACTAGTAACCTACGAGTATCTTCTACTCTTAATGGCCATGTTTCACAGCCGTAAAGTAGAACAGAGCGAACTGATGCGCAGTATACTCGTCCCTTAATTGATAGACGGATATCTCGTCTTCGCCATAGGTGACGTAAGTTGACAAAAGCCAAACGAGCTTTTTGAATCCGTGCCGAGATTTCGTCAGACACCAACCCATTAGGGCTGATCAGACTTCCAAGATAAGTGAAGTTGTCCACGCGTTCGACTACTTCACTCCCTATCCTTAGTTCGGGTGTTGACGCAGGCCAGTCTTGGAGTAACAATTTACATTTGGATGGGGAGAAACGCATCCCAAACATCCTGGCATTATTACTGAGTTCCAACAGAAGACTCTGCATTTTGTCAGCGTCTTCACCAAACAGGACTATGTCATCTGCGTATTCTAAGTCGCTTAGTGGTCCCCCTGGTAGGAGATCAATTCCTGTAAATTCAGTCGAAGAGAGTGTTATTTCCAGCAACAGGTCTATAATGAAGTTAAACAAAAAAGGGGATAGTGGACAGCCTTGACGTACACCACTTGAGGTTGTAAAATCATATGACAGTTCGCCATAAGCTCTCACTCGACTGGTAGTGTTCGAGTAAAGAGCCTTCACAAGGTTTATGTACTTCTCAGGTACACCTTTCAATGACAGACACTGACACAGAACCTCTCGGTCTACAGAGTCAAATGCTGCTTTCAAGTCAAGAAAAACTATCATTGTCGGACGCCGATAAGCGTGTCTGTGCTCTAAAACTTGACGAATGGTGAATATGTGGTCGATACAGCCACGACCAGGTCTGAAGCCAGCCTGATTTTCTCGTGTTTGCAGTTCACGAGTCTTAGTTAGGCGCCCGATAATTATTGAGGCTAGTATTTTAGATGCTATGTTAGTCAGACTAATCCCTCTATGGTTATCGCAGGATGATTTTGACCCCTTTTTATATATTGGGACAATCAGTGATTGTGACCAGTCGGATGGGATTACATCCGTCTCCCAGATTTTAGCCAGAATATTAGTCAACCTAATCGCTAAAATTGGACCACCATATTTAAAGACCTCTGGAGCCAATCCATCAGGACCAGCTGCTCTTCTTCGTTTCAGATTACCTATAGCCTTTTGAACTTCGAGTAGGGTCGGGGGGCCTACTTCAATGCTCCATTCAGGTTTTCTGGGAATAGTGGGTAGTTGTGCAGTAGCTGAAGGCCAGCTAAACTGTTCCTTAAAGTGTTCCGCCCATCGTTCTAAACGTTTGGGTTGAGAGCAGATAAGGGTTCCGTCTTTTTCGGAGATTGTCTCACTTACACTTGACTTCTTAATTCCAGTTTCTTTTATTAGTCTGAATAGTTGCCTGGTGTTGGCTACAGCCGCTGCCTTTTCCATCTCTTTTGCTTTCGTTGCCCACCACTGCTCACGATCGTTCCTTAGACTTTTAGTTTACCTAGATCTAATTTGTTTACGCTCTTCGTCATGTTCAGAGCCTGATGGGATGAGTTTACGCGAATCCATCAGTGAAATAGACTTAAAAGAAATCCATTGGTTTTTTGGAGCCCTATGGTTTAAATGACTAATAGATGTTACTGCTGTTTCCACAGCTGTTCGTATGTCTTTCCAAGCAGTATCTGGGTCAGTCTTGTTTACAGAACTGCCTAGATGTGAACTCAGTTGTTTCTGGAATTCGCATTTGGCTTTTTCGTCCTCCAGTTCAATCCTAATGGGTCTTCTTAGTGTACTTTTCCTGCGTCCATTGAGGCGCAGACAAATGCGCGCTCGTATTAAAGCGTGATCAGAGTCTAAACAAGTATTCCAATACGAGCGACAATCTTCTATTGAGCCTCTCCAACGATGACTGATGACAATATGGTCTATTTGAGTCCATCGTTGGTTTGGTGCAGGTGGTCGCCATGTTAGACGATGTCTCTCCTTATGTTTAAAATTAGTGCTTGCCAAAAATAAACGATTGTCTGAGCATAGTTGCAACAGACGATCACCATTATCAGTTCGTTGAGCCGGAATACTAAAACACCCACCTAAATGTCTTTCTGTTTGATTTAAGCTGCCTACCTGGGCATTAAAGTCACCTGCTACGACTACTATGTCTGAGTGCTTAGCTTTCTGAAGAAGCTCAGAGAGTTTTCTGTAAAAGTCATCTTTTACTTCATCATGGCTGCAGTCAGTGGGAGCGTAGGCAGAAACGACGAAAAGGCAACGACGTGTGTCCCTATCCTTCCGAGTTCTTACGGAGCCATTTAGCCGGACAGCACACAGGCGACTGTTAACGGGGATCCATTCTAGTAGTGCCTGTTCTGCCCTTGTACTTAGTGCTATGCCTACACCTGCAAGTCCGCGAGAACTAGCCAACGGGTCGCCAGATACACGGAGGGTGTATTTCGTCGGCTGTCCATTTTGGCGAGGTGAGGTCAAGTGAATGACCACACTGGGATCCTGTATGCGTGTTTCGGAGACACAGCATACATCAATGGTACGAGATTCTAGGGTTTTAGCTAAGGAGGCCTGTTGACCGATTTGGCATAAGGTACGTACGTTGAAGGCTCAAATGTGTAGTTTGGAGCGAGGTTTTAGTAGACCTGGGACAGCTTTTCGCGCACTAGAATCGTTGGCCATGGTGACACTTGAGGAGGAAACCGAGAGAGGAAGTTTAGTGTTGAAAGTCAAGGTAGAAGGAATAGTAGGAATTGAAGAAGGAGATTGATTATGAATACAGTGGTCTTGAGTGTTGTTAGAGGTATGAGGGCAGTTATCACTTCCCGGTTGCCCACACCGTGGAAGGATTCTTCTAGAGGTACCTGAAAAGGAAATTGGGTTCGAGGTGGTCTTAATGACCTGAGAGCGTGACCGCAGTGCCCAAGGGACAACTGCTTGAGGTCGGTCACACACGACCTTTTTGTGGGTAGTTTTTGTGTTAGCTCCGTTCTTCAAAAAAAAACCTTACCGCCGGAGACGGATATCCGTGGGATAAGGCGAGGTGTGCATTTTTAGGGTCGACGTTTTCTAACCCCACCCCTCCTTGTGGGAAGGCAGCATCGCTGTCATGCTGGTTGTCTGAAGGAAACACCTTACTGCTGTCACACCTCTGTACAGTCAGCAGTACGACTTCGCCTTCGGACCTTGGGTTTGCTGCTTTTAGTCTCACCGCTCTTCAACCGACCTGTCTGGCATGGTAGGACCTCGAGGAACTATTGTTCCAGCCAGCATAGCTCGATTGCTTCATCACGATAGGCAAGCCCGACCACCACGTCAAGGTAGCAGCAACGGTCGGGAGCAGCGACTTTACTTCTGCTGATATACCACTGACATACACATCCTGTTTGTTCTCAATATCTTTAGGCTCGTTTCTATGCAGAAGGCAGGTTACATATTACCGATCATATGGCTTTCTTTTAGTCTGTTTTAATTAGGTAATATTGAAATTAAATCCTATTAACTTTTTAATCTAGACAAGCTGGTAGCAAACATATAATACAATCAACTGATACAGAAATGCTATGTACAAGTGAGGATTTTGAATCTAACGCTTCTGATGATAACGAAGTGATTGATGATGGTATCGATGATCAAAAATCAGTAGATATTAATGAACACCCATCTGTCTGTCAAGATGACTGTGTAAATAGGAAACGACAATATGCATCTGTTTACAGACCTCGTGAAGCTCTCCGTATAGCTTTACGAGACTGGCTTGCATTAATGCTTCAGGTTAGTTTATATGCACACTTTCTACTGTATAATTTTTTTGAGTTTTGTCTCAGGTGTAAAGCTAATTTAATCTTTACAATACACCGGACTGTTGTTTAGATCTTAAACACCTACGCAGTGTCACTAAACATTACACATTAGGTGCGGCTTGCAGTCTAATTCACTAAACTATACGTAGTTATTGTCGCATGTATTCGCTCACAGTTTGTATGTGTATCAGTTAGTGTATCTTATCCTTTGCAACTTGAATACTTTAATTAAAAAGTTATTCTGGTGCTCATTGGAATTTTATTCACTTCATACGCGTACTTCCCACTTTATGAACTTCGTGATCGAATTTAGGTACGCTTACCAATTGCAGACCAGACAGTGACCATTGTTTGAAGGTGCTGACGGCTGGGTTTTGTTAGATCACTTACTTACTCACACTTGTCTCCAAAAGACGACACTATTTTTATCTGTAAACGTGTCTGATTTTTAGAGGGTGAGAATCGACCTGCTACTCTCCATCAATAATGAATTTTTTCGAGATTAATGAAATGCTTGCCAACTTTTCGCATAATTTGAAGTAGTAGTAATATGTAGTCGGCTGTTTTTAAATTTAATTAATCGTAAATTCTGGTCCATTTGTTAGTTTTTAGAGACAGAAATTATGACATCAATTTAGATATCACCTTTAGTGCGTCCTCACAAGCAGTATTTTGCTTTTAAACTTCTTAATCGTAAAACGATATGGAATTTAACTTTATATATATATATATATATATATATAATCATGAGTTTAATATTACATATGTTTAGAACGTTTCTTGTCATTTGACTGTTGATATTTGTAGTGTTTTTTTTATCACCATCTTCAATTACTGAGGTATAACTCTAAATTTTTATTTAAAGGTTGGTGCTTCAAAACCTAGCACGGCTATAGGTACTCCTACACCTATGGATACAGATAATCTTGAAACTGGTCAAAACGAAGCTCCCATGCAGGTAAATTGAACGTTATCTGATACCAATTGGTTATTTTTCTCCTAAAATATCTTAATTCAAATTCATTATCTTGAAATGTCATGTGGTGTTTTCCTTGTTTTCTTGGTTACATTATCTTGCTTTAATCACATTAACATAAATAAAAGTGTTTCTTTCATATGTGCAGGTTACAGAATTGCTGTCTGTCCCTCTTATCTTTCATAAATCTTACCGTTGTTCATCAACTTACAGGTTTCTGAAATCTTTTCTTTTACTCAGAGAAAGTTTGGAACATTAGGTAGACTCCCACGCGTCCGTGTTTTTGTTTTGTGGCTATCAAAACAGTCTCTCGATAAGCAATGAAAAAGTATTCAACAGTTTAGAGATGTATCAGTGTTTGTTGCTTCTATATTTTCGGCTGGTAATGAGTGAGAGCATCTTGACTGATAGCTAAAATTCGCATATCTTTACAGGAGATAATTATTTACGCTTAGCTGATTCAGTCGATCTAGTTGCTCATTTCTTCTTGTCTGTATTTCCTGTTTGAAATACACTTGTGTGTGTAGATTATGGGTTATGGTGTCATCGCGCTTTGCCTCACAGCACTGGTTATAGCTTATCCTTTAGATTTAGTTAGCACGGCGGTATGCGATATAGAAATTCAATTGAGTACTACCTAGTAATTAGGATAGTTTGTGGAGTATCAAAGAAAATGTTAGACTTTGATTAATCAACACTAATATACCAATTCTAAATGAGTACAATCATGTCTGTTTATTTTGAACAATAGTCACAGTCTTCTAACTAATCAAATAAAAGATCAGAGCTATTGTTAACAACTTTTTTCCTTTCATGGATTGTCATTTTTTTACTGAGAATATATACAACTTGTCATATAAAGGAGAGCTTCTGATTCTTGTTAAAATTATAAACTTTGTCTCATAATTTGGTTTTGTTGATGTGTACAGTTCAAAGTGATCCAACTTTGGTTCGGTTTGAGCGGGTAGCATAATGTAATGTGGATACTTATTAAAGTTAGCGAAGACCCATATCTCGTATCTTAAAAAGCTGGAGAACTCACTTGATGTTCTGTGTCTGTCAAATTTGTCATCTTATTTCACAGGTATATGCCACTTACTACTAGAAATAGAAAACAGTCTCCATAAATTTATCTCCTCAATGTCAATTTAACAGTTTGAATGGTCATGGGAAAACAGTTACAATAGACGTGTAGTGAACAAACACACAGGTGGGGAGAACCGATGTATTTTAATACAAAATTACACAGTATCTTGGTAAAATATGAGATCCACACATAAAATACTTCATTTGCAGATATTCCATCAATTGTTCTTTACATTCTGTATGATTCTTCCAATTTAAAACTTCTTACTTCTCTGTTTTCTTCAATTCGAACTTCTTAGCTTTCTGTTGCCATGCATTTCACTTCTGATTGGCGTTATATACTACTTATGTCTGTCAACATAATTAGCATGCACTACACTCGTTCCCCCCCTTTAAATGGTCGTTCTTGCGGTTGTTCTGCTCGCCGTGCCACTTCTTTACTGAAGTCTGTGCTGCGCTCCCTATCAAAATATCGAGTCTGCAGCGCGCTGACTTGCGTAGCTCTGTCGACATAAGTGTAGCATACACCACAAACGTACAGTTTCCGAATTTTTTGACAATATCCATCTTGAAGGTGACAAATGGCTAATATCACATATACTGTTCATATCATTGTGATTGTATTTGTCAAGCTAATCTCATGCAAGTAATTAACTGGGACCATCAGTCGATTTTAACGTGAACTTTTTACATTGTATTATTAAGTTAAAGAGTGATACCACTATCAAATAATGTTTTTCAATAAGATGTTTTCAAATCTATACATGTATTCATTACCGTGTAAATTTCACGTAATATCTGCTTTAATTGATACTTATTAGATTGAATCCACTCCTTCCAATGTGGTCGTGATTTCTGATAATAATTCTTCTGAAACCCCTATTTCAGGTTAGTCAATCAAATTTGTTGTACAACGTAAATATTTGTTTACAATTAATTTAGATTCAACATTATAACAGTTCAAATAGTTTTATTAATTGTTAGTTTATTCACTTAATTAACAGTTCTCGAATGTTTATTATGAATAATAATATGATAAAGAAAGTAAAATCATGATCTCGTTATTTTTTGTGTTATAACTCAATCTGTAGAGCAATTGAGGCCGTAGTCCAGATGGAGTTAGTTCAAATATAACCCATGACCCAGGATTTCTAAAATAATTTTAATTATCACCTGTGTATATAATTAGCATCTTATGGAAACGCAGGTTTTACTAAAATACCATTGAATATTCATTTGTATCTTGTGAAGAAAGTTGTCATAAATTTACGATTTTTGATCTTTAACCTGACGAGTCCTCGTTGTTAAAATCAAATCATTCAGTTATCACAGGAAACTTATTCGATCAATAATTGATGTAATTCACCAGACAAGTACAGATCAGTGTACTTAAATATAAGTAATACTTTCTATAGATAGGTTAATCATATGGATCTAGCTACCTCCAAACTGAAGTAAATGAAACAGATGTGTTAAGCCTGTGACCCCCAATCACTGAAGATCAAGCCCTTCAACTATCGACATATCGCTCTAATTGGAAATAATGTTCCTGTAACGTTGTATTCTTAATTGCCTCACATCAGTAGCTCAAATTGATTTATATTGGGTGGTGATATGTTATTTAACCAGCTTATTATATACCTTATGTTTTGATCAGATTATTGAAATAAGTCACATAAAGAAAGTAAATAGATTGACTAATCTGGTAAACTGAAGATTACTGTTTTGTTATATCGTGTTTTAACCTTCTAGCTACTGTGTCATCAGTATGTCAAATAAATGGAGTCATCCATACAGTACGATCTCAGTTAATCAAATCATTTGAGTGTTTATCTAACCACGTGATTACAACCTCAGTTGTAAGATTACCTCCTTTTCTAACAAAGTTAGCATTGGATTCAAACTTATATCTAATACGAATAACTAATTCAAGTTGTTACGTAGTGTATTCTAAATTTCTAATTATTCCCTAGTACTAGTCAAAGATGAACCATGTCATCTTAGTACTAAAAAATATGTATTTGCTACATGTCTTACATTGTTTCGTATCATTAGGCAAAAGGAAGTAATCATGATAAGAATAACTTATCTTTATTTTCCCCATAATAATAGATAATAATAACTATTATCATTATTATTATTAGTTTGTTTGTAGTTAACATACAGTACAATTGCTTGTTATAATCTCGGCTGATATGTAATCGAAATTATATTAGCGTAAATACTGACTGACATATGTAAATTCTATTGACAAGAATTCATAAACAAACTCATCTAAAACTTGCAATTTTAGCTATTTACTTTCCGCCATATTGTTATTATTATTATTATTACCACTTTAAACATTCATCCTTTCTTAAATATGTGCCCTTATAGGTGATGTAAATTCAGTTGCTGTTACCTTAGAGGATTTGGAAATGTTTGCTGATCTTTTCTATTTACCTTTCTCTCATGGACCTTCAGCTATTCGTCTACTAGAATTAGGACATTGGTTACGCGAATATTCGTATGTTTGTGGACCTAACCCATCTGATCTTGAGGTAATACTCATCAATTATGATGACTAATGAGAAGATATTTTTTGTCCTGAAAGTATTGCCTTTATATATACAACATGAAAAAGCATTCCATTAATATTCATTTTACATGAGTATAGTTAACTTTATTTCATACTAATTACAAGTGGTAAATCAGCATGTTTCCGCCTTTTATTCTAAATAATCAAATATTGCGTTAACTAGCTGAAATGTTGATGACCTTCATTTCATAGGTTAATAATATCTCTGATTTATTTGGCCTTTTAAACTTTTTTGTCTGAACGACCTAATCGTTTCGAAATCCGTGTAATTTATTTTCCAGTCATCTTGGTTCTATTCTTTCCGCCTTGAGATTTAAGAATTGTATATCATCCAACAGGATATCTGACATCTTAATAATATAAAGTTGCGTTACTAGAACTTCTTCGTCTCATTTTGTCTCGTTAAGTTGCTTACTTACGCTCGTTACCCCTCGTGGAGGAGCATAGGATGCTCTTTCTTTAGATCATGTACGTCTGTCGACTTTGCTTCGAGAAACTGGAGTATATTACTATGAGATCGATCAAATGATGTGGAATTAGACTTGTAACTCTGAAAATAATGAATGTAAATTCTTCACGTTTGTAGATGCGGGTAGTTCACAGTTATAGAGCTAATTACAGAATTTGATGTTACTAATACAACTAACAGCTTATGTGTTTATGTGGTTTCTAATTTAAAATAATCCTAAAATCAGTGGTTGGAAACGGGTCGCATAGCTCAAAACCGATCACAATGGCACCCTTTATCTTCATCCTGATCTTCAGTTTCAGTATTTCTTCATATCTACCTTTTCAATCAGTCTTTTAGAACCGTATTCTCAATATTTAATCTTTCTCATTATCATTACTACGACAATTATTTCAACTCATTCTCTATTAATCTTATTAATTTCATCTAGTCAATACTGATGTGGTGTGGAGAATTCAGCTAACTTACATTTGTATCAAGCTCTGTGTTGATTATGACTGACTGACTAATTAGAAATCAACAAAATACCGTGGTAGTTTCTTTCTTTTTCTTACTTATTTTTTACTTTTAGAAAGCAACTGAATGGAACAAAAAGTTATCAGATTATACAGATATGGTTTCTACAATTGGTCGAATACGAGACCGTATACAACGCTTACCATCTAAAAGTATCTCTTATGAACTAGTACCATATATAACTGAAGTTCATACTGTGGTGGGAATTATCCTGGATTATTTCCGATGGTTAGGTAAGCCTCACACTAATATATATATATATATATATATATATATATATATATATATTGGCCAATTATATTAACGGTCTGATCAAGCAATACTAGTCAGAGTACTTTCCAAATTCACAACCAGAGGGTTAAAGGGTTTCGCTTTGTTTATTGTTGTCTAAAAACATTCGGAACATATATATCCAACCATAATCCATATTCAATATCATCGCAGAATGAACAGTAATGTTTTTGGTGGAATATATGTTCTCTATTTGTATTATTCTGAAATCATGATCATAATAAAACTGATCGCAAGTTAATTCCACTTTAGATTCTCACAAACCTATCAATTGTGACAGTAAAAACCTATCGGTTGTTCCAAATTTTATTTGTCAATTTATTTCATGAATATAACCTTTCCAAGTCTCCACATTTAGTTTAGTCATCCTGATGTATTATTGTTCTGAACATTTCAAGGAAAATATTGTCTTAAACCGAGTAATTCTCCGCCCTTCGGTCCATTCATAAGTTCTATTCATTGAAACGACTAGGGTTTTTGGTGGAATTTTGTTCTCTGAACTGAATGGTTTAATCGCGGAGCTTTCATCGTTATTCTGAACGACATCATCAGCACAAACTTCAGGTAGAAGTAAAGTTTTCTCACAATATTGTTCCATCTATTACCCCGAGTTTTCAGATATTTAGCATAACTATGGTGTTTTTCTAAATTTTTAACAGAAACTGGAGTCATGGCTTTTCGAAGCATGTCTCATTTAAAGCGGCTTTTAACATGTAAGTTTTTATAAGTTTTCTACTATTTATACATATTGAATGTCAGTAGTTTAGTAATTAATACAAGATTGAAACTAATCCCGTATAGGATTGCACCGTTGTGAAATTCTAGACTATTATCAAACGTTTATTTATTACTTTCTAGTTTTTATTAATTCTCAGTTTGATCACACGTCATGATCTGAATTATCTTAGGAAAAACTTATCATTTATTGTTGTAGTTGTAGCCAATAGTAGCTGGTATATACATGATTACGCAGGGAAATAGGGAACGTGTTATTGGTTTACAGTAGCTTAGGTTTCAAATTAGAGGACAGTTGTATATTATTAGTTTTAAGGGTAAACTACGGTGGAAATCATTTGTTAGAGAAGGGAAGCGTCTTGAAATAACTCGTTTTGTCTCTAAGCATTTGTTTTCTGTTTAAGTAAAAGTGGGGTACTTTGCGTAATTCCTATGTCCCACCTTTAGGCTTAACATCATTTTAATGTAAATACACGGTGTGTATATTATTTTGGTCTTCCTAGACAATGGTGCTGTCCAGTGTATGGCTGTTTTTTTGTGCCCCAACCGTTGCTGCTACCTTGAAGTGGTGGTCAATTTTGCCTATCGTGATGAACCAATCGAGCTATACTGGCTGGAACAATCTTTCCTCAAAGTCCTGCCATGCCAGACAGGTCGGTTGAAGACTGAAAGCGGCGAACCGAAGGTCCGAGGGCAAAGTCGTACTACTGACTGTACAGAGGTGTAACGGCAGTAAGGTGTTTCCTTCGGATAACCAGCATAACAGCGATGCTGCCTTCTCACAAGGAGGGGGGGGTTAGAAAAGGTCGACCCTGAAAATGCACACCTCGCCTTATCCCACGGATTTCCGTCTTCGGTGGTAAGGTCTCAACAAGTACGGAGCTAACACGAAAGTTACTCACAAAAGGGTTGTGTGTGACCGGCCTCATGCAGTTGTCCCTTGGGCACTTCCGTCACGCTCTCAGGTCACTAGGACCACTTGTAATCCATTTTTTTTAGGTAACCCCAGAAGAACCCTTCCACGGTGTGAGAAACCGGGAAGTGTTAACCACCCTCATACCTCTAACAGCACTCAAGATCACTGTGTTCATAATCAATCTCCCTCTTCAATTCCTATTATTCCTCCTACCTCGAATTTCAATACTAAACTTCGTCTTTCGGCTTCCTCCTCAAGTGTCGCCATGACCAACGATTCTAGTGAGCAAAACACCGTCGAGGTCTACTGAAACCTCGCTCCAAACTACACATTTGAGCCTTCAACGTACCTACCCTATGTCAGATTGGCCAGCAGGCTTACTTGTCTAAAACCCTAGAGTCTCGTACATTGATGTATGTTGTGTCTCCAAAACACGCATACAGGATCCTAATGTGGTCATTCACTTGACCTCACCTCGCCGAAACGGAGAGCCGACAAGATACACCCTCCATGTATCTGGCGACCCGATGGCTTGTTCTCGTAGACTAGTTAGTGTAGGCATGGCATTAAGTACGAGGGCAGAACAAGTACTATTAGAGTGGATCCCCGTTAACAGTCGTCTATGTGCTGTTTGGCTAAACGGCTCCATGAGAACTCAGAAGGATAGGGACACACGTCGTTGCCTTTTCGTCGTTTCTGCCTTCGCTCCCAATGACTGCAGCCCGGATGAAGTGAAAGATGAATTTTACAGAAAGCTCTCTGAGCTTCTTCAGAAAGCTAAGCGCTCAGACATAGTAGTCGTAGCGGGTGACTTTAATGCCCAAGTAGGTTGCTTAAACCAAACAGAAAGATTGCAAGCAAAGATGGATAGTAGCCAGCAGTGGAATCCAGGACGCGCGTTTCGTCCCATTTGGGACTCGTCAGCTGGATGTACCTGCATCTTAGAGTTGATGTTCACTCTGGGACTCGAACCCAGAAACAGAAAGATATTTAGGTGGGTATTTCAGTATCCCAATTCAGCGAACAGATAATGGTGATCGTTTGTTGCAACTATGCTCAGACAATCGTTTATTTTTAGCAAACACAAATTTTAAACATAAGGAGAGACATCGTCTAACATGGCGACCACCTGCACCAAACCAACGATGGACTCAAACAGACCATATTGCCATCAGTCATCGTTGGAGAGGCTCGATAGAAGACTATCGATCGTTCTGGAATACTTGTTTAGACTCTGATCATACTTTAATACGTGCATGCATTTGCTTGCGCCTCACCAGACGCAGACCAACCATACTAAGAAGATCCATTAGAATTGAACTGAGGGACGAGAAAGCCAAAAGCAATTTCCCGGAACAACAGAGGTCACACTTGGGTAGTTCTGTGAACGAGGCTGACCAAGATGCTGATTGGAAAGATATGCGAACAGCTGTAGAAACAGCAGTAACATCTATTAGTAATTTAAGCCAAAGGGTTACAAAAAATCAATGGATTTCTTCTAAGTCTATTGCTCTGATGGATTCTGGTAAACTCATCCCATCAGGCTCTGATACAATGAAGAGCGTAAACAAATCAGATCTAGGTTAACCAAAAGTCTACGGAACGGTCGTGAGCAGTGGTGGGCAGCGAAAGCAAAAGAGATGGAAAGGGCAGCGGCTTTAGGTAACATCAAACTAATAAAGTAAACTAGAATTAAGAAGTCAAGTGAGACGATCTCGGAAAAGGACGACACTCTTATCTGCTCTCAGTCTCGACGTCTAGAAGGATGAGTGGAACACCTAAAAGAACAGTTTAGCTTACCTTCAGCTACTCTACAGTTACCCACCATTCTCAGACAGTCTGAATGGAACATTGAAGTAGGTCCCCCAACTCTAGTTGAAGTTCAAAAGGCTATAGTTAATCTGAAACGAAGAAGAGCAGCTGGTCCAGATGAATTGGCTGCAGATGTCTTTAAATATGATGGTCCAATTTTAGCGATTAGGTTGACTAATATTTCAGGTAAAATCTGAGATCTAGATGTAATCCCATATGATGTGACTGGTCACAATCACTGATTGTCCCAATGTATAAGAAGGGGTCAAAATCATCTTGTGATAACCATTGAGGGATTAGTTTGACTAATATAGCATCTAAAATACTAGTCTCAATAATTATCGGGCGCCTACTTAAGACTTGTGAACTGCAAACACGAGAAAATCAGGCTGGCTTCAGACCTGGTCGTGGTTGTATCGACCACATATTCACTATTCGTCAGGTTTTAGAACACAGGCATGCTTATCGGCGTCAGAAAATGGTAGTTTTTCTTGACTTAAAGCAGCATTTGACTCTGTAGACCGAGAGGTTCTTTGGCAGTGTCTGTCATTGAAAGGTGTACCTGAGAAGTACATAAACCTTGTGAAGGCTCTTGACTCGAACACTATCAGTCGAGTGAGAGCTTATGGCGAACTGTCATCTGATTTCGCATGCTCAAGTGGTGTCCATCAAGGCTGTCGGCTATCTGCATTTCTGTTTAACTTCATCGTAGATCTACTGTTGGAAATAACACTCTCGTTGTCTGAATTTTCAGGAATTGGTCTCCTATCAGGATGTCCACTTATCGACTTAGAATACACAGATGACATAGTCCTGTTTGGTGAAGACGCTGATAAAATGCAGGGTGTTTTGGTAGCACTGAGTAACAGTGCCAGGATGTTTGGGATGCGCTTCGCCCCCCAAATGCCATGGCATGGCCGAGAGTGAAGAGGGCCTGTCCTTTCTCTCGAAATGCTCTCGCACGGCCACGCATGTACAGCTTCTGCCAGGGAAGTCCTAATCACTGCCTTCTCGTGGCGGGGGGGGGCTGTTTACGAAATTCAGAGGACGAAAAGCGAATGTCCGGCGATCTAACCGGGTTGGTGGACACGGAAAGTCCACCTAGTGGAGTTGGAAAACCTTGATTCCAAACTAATGGGGCACATGGGCTCCAGTATCCTGAGGGAACAAATGGCGTATGAACCAATCGTTGGTCACAGGCTATTATGGGATTGCATCTCCTTACGATGCTCCACTGCCTTGTGGATCAGACATTTAAGTCAAAGGCTCGGGTTGTGGCCTCCTAAGAAAACCATCTGCTTCAGTTTGGGCACACGGACAGTATCATGACCCTCACACACTTAAATGAAATGACAATTTTTTGTGTGGCGCATATATATCTGGTGCCCCCTTGTACCCATATTTGTGTTCAAATAATAATAAAAATAAATGGGATGCGTTTCTCCCCATCCAAATGTAAATTGTTACTCCAAGACTGGCCTGCGTCAACACCCGAACTAAGGATAGGGAGTGAAGTAGTCGAACGCGTGGACAACTTCACTTATCTTGGAAGTCTGATCAGCCCTAATGGGTTGGTGTCTGACGAAATCTCGGCACGGATTCAAAAAGCTCGTTTGGCTTTTGTCAACTTACGTCACCTATGGCGAAGACGAGATATCCGTCTATCAATTAAGGGACGAGTATACTGCGCATCAGTTCGCTCTGTTCTACTTTACGGCTGTGAAACATGGCCATTAAGAGTAGAAGATACTCGTAGGTTACTAGTATTTGACCACAGATGTCTTAGAAATATTGCTCGCATCTGCTGGGATCACCGGGTAAGTAATAGTGAGGTTAGACGCAGGGTATTAGGGAACGATGGTAAATCAGTTGATGAGGTTATGAATCTTCATCGACTGAGATGGTTGGGCCATGTGTTACGTATGCCTGAACACCGATTACCACGACGCGCTATGATGACTAGTATTGGGGATGGTTGGAAGAGAGTTAGGGGTGGCCAAACCAAAACATGGCATCAGTGTTTGAAGTCACTAACTTCTAGTCTGAGCCATGTTGGTAGATGCAGACTACTTGGTTGGGGTCCACGTGACTACTGTAACCAATGGTTGGAGACTGTTTGACATGGCTCAGAATGGTTCACAATAGCATAGGTGTATACACTCTTTATCTTCCCTTAAACCTTGAGATTAAAATTGCTTCATATCTCTCTTCCTTCCTGTACTATATCCTTATATACAACCTTTCTTTATATACTACCACCACTAAATTAATTACTTCTATGAATCCGGTGTTCATCTTGTTGTGCTAATGAGGTATGGCAACTTGAACCGATGCGTATATGTTCCTGGTCCTACGTTGTAGCTGACTGACTGTTTGTTTGTGCCCTGTGATTCCCCATATGGATCAATGTTTTATCCTGTTTCATTTTGTATTTCCTGTAAACTAAAGGAATTCTCGTTGTTCTTATTTAAGATCTTCCATTTCTTAAAATTTCAGGGTTTTCACCTGGTTACCGTGATATGGTAACATCTGGTGATCAAGAACCATGGACATTTCGTGGTGGGTTGATAACAGAGCTTCAGGTAAATGAAATTGTACTTTCCAGGTAGCTTTCATCCAGTTGAGTGATTGGAGTTAGTTGACAAAAAACTTCAGATTTAGGCCTTATACTAGTTAACACTCGTCATCAAGGGGTGCCTGCAATCGTGGGGGGACTGGTGCCCCTAGTGGTTCCGGACCCACGTCACCCAGATTCACAGTCTAAGACATTACCATTGAGGTATTCTAAGATCAACTGACTTCATGTAGGACTGAAATATCTATGACTCGTTGATCACTATGTAGCGATCGCCGTTATGTTTGTTTGGCCCTTGAATGTTGACGGAATTTTATCGATCAAGATTAATTGTGACCACTAGTATAAGTGACTCAACATCGAGTGCATTATTTTGAGATGTTGGTCACATTGCAACTTCATCTATAGAATTCGGTCAGCACTAAATTACTAAGCAAACATGACAGAGGTCAGTACTTATTGATCAATCAAGCGGAACTTTTCATCCAATAATAATACGAATTTTCTGTTTCCAACCGTATGCTGATTTCTATACTTAGATGACCATCAAACTCATAGAACTATCTATACTTACATAGTTCCAAAAACTATTTACTCAGTTATGGACCGATTTGATTCGTTGCTTCCAGGTTTATCGACCAAAAGCTTTACAGTTATATAAATCATACTTAAAAAATAAACGGATCATTAAATGTAACAAATTATTCCTTGTAAGGTTTTACAATATATATATATATATATATATATATATATATATATATATATATATATATATATATATATATATTAAAGATGCAATCAGCATAAGCAATTTTCTTAAATGATAAACATGCTATTTTATTTGTTGTGATCCGTATAAGTTGAATTTATTTCAGTCTAAATTTTCAATAGTTTGCTATATTGTAGTCTTTATGATATCAAAATGTCCTTTATTATTTTCTTACATTTAAAGGTCTTTTAAATATGATTTTTTTTTCCCTTGTTCAGAGAATTTTACCACTCGAATCTGCTCAAGATCTTTTCCCCGCGCCAAGTCGTGCTGTCCCAGGCATGACTACCATTCCTTGTTTGAATTGGACTGATAATGCAGCAAGTGTATACACTCCACTTGCTCCTTCTGTTCCCCCAATGATTCCAATTCAGCCTTCAATCTTCCCAAATTTTTCAAGGTTTCCATCGTATATAGTTCGACCATATAGACCTGAAGATAAATCATGTATGTATGGTTTATTCAGAAAACTACTTTTGGCTCGTGTTGGTTTACCGGAAAACGCTCTCCCATTAGAATTCCAGGATTTACCAGGTGACAAGTGAGTAAATTCATACATGAAGTATTTATTTTCTAAGATAGTTTTAAGAAGCTTATACGTAATTTGAATATACGTTTCATCATTAACTCAGTAAAATTGCTAAATAATCCAGTTTTCCAGGTTCGACCCTGTTTTGAACCGTAGGTGTACACTACTTAAAAATCCTTTCAAAATAGAACGTATCAATCATTGAATTCTCCCTGGTTTTCATTGATTCTTCAGCTGACGTTAGTTGGTAATAAAATTTACATTAGGATATTTGTATATATGCTGAGATCACTATAATGAAATCATCATTGTTCAGTTTTTAATATTTTCAATAAATTTGTTAATGAATATTATTAAATACAATAAGATTCCATAGATTTATTGTCATGGTTATTTTATAGTAAAAAAATAGTCAAATAAACATCATTAATTTAAGGTTAATTTATAATATATAACGTAAGTGCATAGCCCACTTATTGTTTATCAGTTTGTTATAAATTATTATTTTGTGATTTAAATGGGCTTTGGATTGTTAACATGAAGTATCCGGTGCTGATCGATAGGTTGAATTACAGTGATACGATGTGACCTGGAAAGTAGTAGTCATACTCAGTATAGAACCTGGCCAAGTGGTAACTTCTCAAGAGACTGAATTATTGGCATAAACCCGCAATGAACCTAGATCAGAAGACAAGACAGTTGACCAACTGAATAGTTTATTTATTTAATGAAATAACACACTTATGTACAACATATCAAGCAAAAATAAACATGCTTAAAAGCCAGTCGAAACATTAGAAATCGGGAGATACGGATTTCTTAGGTCACCCAAGTACTATTAAAATTAAGTCTCAATTGTTGGGTTAATTTTTTTCTTCATCACACCACAATTGAGTAATTTTTATAAGTAAAATAAGATTAAGATTAATTTCTTCATAAATTATCGTTGATTGTGATCAGTTTGTAAATAATTGTCAGAGGTTAGTTGTACTACCAAATAAGGTCATTTGAACTACGCAAGAATGCAAACTCATCGTGTCATTTAAATCTGTCAAATATTTTAGTGTGATTTTTATCATTATATCTTGGTTGGTTGAAAGCATAAACTAAATGGTTGTCTAGTATTCTATTAGTTTTTATTAATCTAACCATTTACTAGCTATTTGGTAAAACTCTTTAAAACTACAGTTTGTGAGCATTTAGAAAAAAAAGAATTATGGGATCACCATCTTGGTTAGCATTTCCAGGTCCTGTTCATTTAACATTCTAAAAAAGATTGCAATCTACTAACTATGCTTATTGTTCACTACCTTTGTGTGGCGCATATATATCTGGTGCCCCCTTGTACCAATATTTATGTGTTCAAATAAATAAATAAATAAATCGCTGCCTTTAAATGATCAAAAGAAGTTTTTAAGTGTTTTTTTCGTATAAACACAAATGTACTGCCTACATTTAACTCGTATATCTATTTCCCTGTTACTTCATTCGTGTTTCGTATCAACTTTTAGGTATTTACTTCCATTTCTACAACATTCACCTGAAAGTTGTTTCATGGTTATGGGTCCACCTTTCCTGCAGACCTCAGTTGATTGCTCTAGTTCAGTCACAAATAGGGATCATTCTGCCTCAGGTAATTGTGTTGGCTTTGGTGTTTCAGCACCGGATGCTGTATGTTGGGCTCGTGAACGTACTACTCACTATCGAGAGTCAATGAAATTAAAATATCCACGTGACTTTCAAATCGGAGTACACAGTTTATCGCATTGTAACAAATTAGTCGTTGGAAATGGTGAGACCAACAACTCTAACTTGAATGTTACTACTGTAACTGATACTACTCGATTGGAACCTCCTGTAACTTCATCTGCTCCACTCTCCCCTTTAACAGATAGTCGTTGTTCAAGCATTACTCCAAATCAAAATCCTATGGCTGTCGAAGAATTCATCAAGGTGAATAATAATAGTAATATTTTTTGCTCATTTACATCATATTAATATTTCATACCTTATCATCTTTGTTTTGTGTTTTGTATCGTTATGATTAATGAATTCGATTCCACATGTTTAATGTATAACGACTGTTTAGACCTACAGATCTTACTGGAGGTAGTAATCATTGTACTAGTTCCGTACACACAATCTACAAATTTTCGACGAATCGAATTCACCCGGTAATAATGTTTGAAACGTAGTCAATTTGTTTCAACTAAAGATTATAAAATTCTTTCACTGAAGCTGAGATTTATGACATTGTAGTACTGGGTTCCTGTGTCATTATTAAGTAAAGTTTACTGAGCTGTATGAAGTAGTCCACTGATTCAAATTTGCATACTACTCCAGCTAAATGAAATTTTGTTTAAATGAACTAAAAAAGTACCCAGTGAATATTAAACTAAGTTGGCAACAAGTTCAAATTTATACGAAATTAGCTATGAAATATATGTTTCGTCATAATGGATATCGAAATGTGTTTACTTATGATATCTAACCACCGATGATCATGGCTATACTGATTAATATTGAAAGATAGGTACAGCTCGTCACAATCAACTACATGAACTGTAAATTATTAACTACTTAAAGTAATAGTAACTTCTTAGTCATTTTTTTAATTTTCAGTCTATGATTTCTTCTTTCCACAATGATACATCTGAAGTTGTTGATATTGCTGCAGCTGTGAATTTACTCCCTCCTCCTGAACCACTTGGTGGATGCCTTCCTATGGAGCCACCACTATCTGGTTGTTTGGAACAATGTGAACCTAATTGTACGACTGCTCCAATTACTTCAAATATTCCGACTGATTTGTCATCTCAATTAGAACTAAAATCTTCTTTTCCTATTGATGAATGTGGTACAACTATCCCAGCTTTACCTTTGCCTACACCTATTTTACCAGATACTGCTCCTCCATCTCCACCGTCTGGAACTATTTGTGCACCATCATTAGTGCCTGAGACATGTTCAAGTAGTCCTGCAACAACAAATTCAGTGATAGCTCGGAATCTTATTGTTGCTGGTGGACCAGAAGCACTTCATAGTGCTTTAACAGCTCATCCCGCTATTATATGGATTGAATTTGATGATATAGGATTAAATAGTTGTGTTAATGGTCCTACACCTGCTATGCTTATTAATCATAATCTTGGATTATGTGCAGATTCACCTGAAGTGTTGTTGGATTCTGTAGCACGTCGATTGTTTATTTGTTTGTTAGCTGCATTAAAGACAGTTGGCGCTCATGTAAGTCCTTAAATGATAATTTGTCATTATAAAATATGATTGATAAATTTCATTATTGTAAATAACTATAAATTACGGAAATTTATAAACAGTACAATTTTGTAAGATATTATGACTGTTATATTTCAACTTGATCAATAAAATTCTTTTGGTACTAAAAGACATTCGACAAGCATGACAGTAGTCTCAACTCAGTGATTAATCACTTATAAATAATCGTTAATGTAAATATTTATGTAAAGAATAAACTATATTATCTTGGATTAAATTGAATCTAGTGTGAAATATTCAAATCTACATTTAACAAATGCTTAGAACTAATTAGCAAGGATTGTTTAAAACCTGAATGTCATACTCTTGTTCATTTTGATTAGAAATTTCTGTTTACTGTATTATTAGCTGAGAATTCTGTCAGAGGATCAACTTTAAAATTTTAAACTGAACCAATCAATCAGATTGTGACTAAAGTTTTACAAGTATATCATGTGATGGAATTGACAATCTTCGAACTAAATTGCCAATGTTTATGCTCATATCATCACATTGGTTACTTTCAGAAAGCCAATTCATGTAAACTGAAAACACTTATATTTCTTAAATTGGAATAGAAAAGTTATGTTTATTTTGTAGATTCATCATTCATGTCGTGTTTGCTGTTAGTTTATGAAGTTCGACTTTTTTTCTAAATTATATTGGTTGATAATAATGGATCACTTAGTTTTAACCCGACAACAATATTATCGAGACATTATATATATAGTTAATGTAGCCTGCATTATCGAGAAAGATTAGTTGGACCTGTCTAATGTACAAACAAAAACCATTAAATAACGAGAAAATGTAGTTTTTGTGATTCAATAACAATGAATAATGCACTTGATACGAAAGATACAAGATTGTGCATTGTGTCGATCACTGGCAGTTACTAGAATCCAACTATGTCCAGTTGATGAGTCATTATATGAGACAATACCCACATTCTGAATTTCATCAATAGTCAGTATGTAATAAACTTTTTTTATTTTGTTCAAGTTCTGTTAGTGGTATTATTTATAATGGGGATTACTTTTTAAACTTTGTATTTATCGTATTTTTATTTTACTTAAGGGAGCACATGTACAGTTGGATACTATCAATGAACATCGAGCAGAACTTTATCGACGTTTTGGTTTTTATCCTGTTCCAGCAGCTTCAAATGAACAAACAACTGTTTTAGCTCGTTTAATTTGATTAAAAAAAAATTCTAATCCTCTTCCAGTCATATAATATATATGACATAGTTTTTTTTGTGTGTGTGAAGTGTGCAATTATCAATATTGATCATGGTGATATTGCTTAAATTACGTTCCTGTTTTAAATCCATATTCTTAAATGTTATCACTGTAGATTATCAATTCACACAAATACATAACATACATATAGTTGTTTGTTTGTATGAACTATTCTGCACATTAATGAATTTGGTTTTGATGCGTACGTGCATTTTTGTTTGTATGTATGTTTGTTATAGAAATATAAGTTTATTATGTTTATTTAAACAAGTGAATCTAATTCGTTTTTGATATCCTCTGGCTAGATATTAAATGCACTAAAGTTTAAAAAACAAAGGACGCGTATAGTTGGGTTCTTTTTCAGTAAACGTGCTTATATATATATACAGATAGCTCAGTTAATTGATAAACTAACTTGTTCTACCATTTCTTCCATTGTCCTGTAATGTTGCTACATCATAACGTTTATAAGTATATATATGTGCATACAATAAAGTTGAAAGTGATCTCTTATAAATTTCTTTTGATCTCTTTCAGCGTATGATACATGCATAAAATACATGTAGTTTTTTTTAAAAAAAAATTTTTAATTGTTATTTGTGCCGATATGAATGTTGCTTCTTCTTACAGGAGGCTAATTTTAATATAAATTGGATGAAAATATAATTTGTTGACCTTTTCTATTTTAAAACTTGTATAGTTTATACATAAACTTTTGAGGATGTATATACAACAGAAGTGATTGTCTAAAAACTAGGAACAATACTTTTGCTATATACTTAATATAATAAATGTCATTGTACTATTCATTAATGAAATGACTGGTAAAATTATTGAAATCATCAGGACCTTGTTAAATTAAGTCGAAAGATGTATTTCATAGACTGATGCTTATCAGAAGTATAGTTTTAACACATTATGTCTCTCGATGCGTAGCATCAATGTCTACATAAATTTCTGCTGGTGATAAAGGTGAATCATCTATCGGAGCGAAAAATACATTTAGTAATCCCACATACATTTTAAAAGTCGAACGTTAGCTACAGCCCCCGAATGCCCTGGTACAGCCGAGAGTGGAGAGAGTCCGCTCTCCCTCTCGAAATGCTCTCACATGGCCACGCGTAGATAGCTGCTGCCAGGGAAGTACTACTCACTGCCTTCTCGTGGTGGGGGGGCTGTTTACGAAATTCAGAGGACGAAAAGCTAATGTCCGGCAATCTAACCGGGTTGGTGGACACGGCGCGTCCACCTAAGGGAGTTGGAAAACCCTGATTCCAAACCAATGGTGCACACGGGCTCCAGTATCCTGAAGGGACAAATGGCGTGTGAACCAATCGTTAGTCACTGACTACCATGGAACTACATCTCCTTACGATGCTCTACTGCCTTGTGGATTAGACCTTTAAGTCAAAGGCTGCGGGTGTGGCACCCTGAAAAGACCATCTGCTTCAATTCGGGCACCTGGGCAGTATCACAGCTCTCACACAAATCAAATGAGATTTGTGTGGCGCATATATATCTGGTGCTCCTTTGTACCAATATTTATGTGTTTAAATAAATAAATAAGTACGTTAGTTATATTAAATGTCCATTATATGTTCCGCAACGAATTTTATGGATAGCTGGGTCAAGTAGCGCTAAGTTCTCGTTTTTCAAAAATGACCCATATTATCTGAGTAAATACTGGGAGATGGGACGCTACATAACACACTGAATACTATTAATATCCTAGAGATGGTAGGTTTATTGTTGGTGGTAAATAAACATTAACTTTTAAGTACATTGTGCAACTTTCAAACAATTAAATTTATTTACGAGGGAATATGTCTATCCTCACGAAATTGTGAAATATGCTCGTAAGCAATTCGTTGACCGGACAAGATATTAACTCACATTTCTAGATATAAAACAAACCTTGGTAAACTTGGCAACCACAGGATCCGTTGTTTAGTTCTTTTCTGACTACAATCTACAGATAGAAATAGAGAAATTGTATGTTTCCCTTCTGTAAAAGTAGGATATCGTCAATAGTTTCACAAAATAGTATGTTTTGATCTAATGTATTTTTCTTGTTCTACCGTTCAGAGTTGCATTTGTCCCATACGTTGTCGTTTTATTTCTTTATGTTTGCTGATCTATAGAACTTGTAACCTTGTGTGATTTTCTTATTCTGAGAGCGAATTGTGTAGTTTATTCTTGTTGATAATTAGTATTCATACTTGAAAAACTGTGCAAAAATTCTTGATTCATACTGTGTTTTATAATTTGATAAGCCATTTCATAATCTCAATGTCACTAGTATATAACTGCTAATGTGAATAAAAAGCTGAATTTGAACACTTTCATGTTTAATGCACTTCATTATTTTCCAGTGTTTCTCCTTGATACCAAATGAAAGCAGAACCCTTTTCTTATTAGGACATAAACCTATACTAAAATAAACATTACACTGTGCACATTTTATCATAAAATATCCGTTAATTAATAAAACTTCGAAAAAATGTCAAGTAATGAAATGATTCTTAATCTAAGTAAGCTACATTCCAGACTAATCATAATTACAAAATAATTGGAAAAGAGTATATTATTTAGTGTATGTGAAATATTTTTAAACCTATTAAATCTACAATAACTGAGTACTGTATGTACATCCATTCTTTTAAGTTTCCAATGTCATTGGATAGTAATAGTAGTACTAATATAAGTGGACATCTGTTTGAAGTTACGCGAGTAAATGGATCTCGAAAATAATAAATATTTGTAATATAAAGTAAAGGAGGTCAAGTAATTAGGGAATACAGTGAGAGAATAGAAGTTGAATAATAAAAGTAGAACAAACAGTTCAGTAAACTCATAGGACGGCATCAAAGAAGAAATGAAGTGTAAATTGAAACGAAAATCTTAGCACAGAATGAAGTCATACATAGAAATGTTCATATATAAAGAAATCGAAGTATTTCGTTAACTTTGGTTATGTTAACTAATAATCTAAATCGAAGCCTATATTTCACATCGAACGTGATGTCTTAGAAAAAATAATCATATCTATCACGAAATTCAAATTCTAAAGACTAATCATCATTGACCTGTAAATTTATTTGTAATACAGGTTAAACTTAACGAATGCATTAGTTGTCCTAAAAATCTAGAATAACAATCCAGTTTACGGTAAATGAGCATTAAAATCCTTGCAATACATTTTATGGTCCGATTATCGGATTAAGTGTGAAATCCATAATTTCCGTTTGAAAGCATGGTACTGTAATATTGATGTGTAGGTGAGAATTATAATGATTGGTTGTCTGCTTACTCAGACATGTAGATAGTCTGACAGATGAGTTATATATTCCCCTATCCTTATTATTATTGATTGACTGTTCATTGTTGTTGGATTGGGTCGAGTTTTGGTGTGAAGATATATTTACGTTCTAGATAGGCTAATCGCGTGTTATTGATCTGAGTTGTGTTGAAGTCCTGTAGACTAGACACTGGGAGGGAATCTAGTGTAGATATTCGTCTAAGGTAAATTAACGTCCCATTCGCGTAAACAAGGAAAACGGGACTGTTATAACAAATATGAAGTGTCAAAAAACTAATCATGTACTATTATGAATTCATGTATAGGTGGGTTTTAAGTAAACCATTTAATATCGAAAATGTGTACCGTTTAAGGAAATTAAGCTTTATTTGACTGAAGTGCTATATCTGTAAATTTTGCAATGAGAAATTTTTGTCAGAAAATGCTGTCAAATGATTTAAGCTACTTATGAGTAGGTAAAGTCAATTGTTCTATCTTATGGATGGTGGCCTTCGTAGTTCTCCACGTCTCCGCCCCATACAGTAGAACTGTCTTGACAGTTGTATTGAAAATTCTGACTTTGGTGTTGGTTGACAATTGTTTCGAGTTCCAGATGTTCTTCAGTTGTAAATATGCTGCTCTTTCTTTGCCGATCCGCGTCTTCACACCTGTATCAGATTCACCATGTTCATCAATGATGCTGCCCAGATATGTAAAGGCTTTCACATCCTCCAGAGCTTCTCCGTCATGTGTGATTCGATTGGTGCATGCTGTTTCGTATCGGAGGATCTTGCTTTTCCATTTGTGTATATTGAGACCTACTATTGCTGAGGCTGCTGCTACACTGGTCGTCTTCTGCATTTGTTGTTGTGTGTACTATAGACGAGCCAGATCATCTGCGAAGTATAGATCGTCCAACTGCATCCTAACTTTCCACTGTATGGTGAATTTTACCCAATTGATTTTTCCACAATGATCCGTAGGGTTGCGATTTGGTCAGTACACAGTCGATCGTTACAGAATCCAGCCTATTGGTCTTGAAGTTGAGCGTCTAGGGAGTCCTTCATTCTGTCTAACAACACCCTGTTGAAGACTTTTCCTGGTATTTAGAGTAGAGTGGTTCCTCTGTAGTTATCACACTTGCTGAGATCGCCTTTCTTTGGTATCTTGATCAAAAGTCCTTCTTTCCAGTCTATTGGTACTTGTTCTTCATACCAAATCTTGGTGAGAAGAATGTGGAGTATCTTTGCAGTTACTGCCACTTCTGCTTTCAGTACTTCTTCTGGAATGTTGTCTGGTCCTGCTTAGTGGCTAATTAATGTATTTTTGTCAAAAATAATTTCAGTCTTATGTAGAAGACAGTAGAACCGGAACAAAATGTTTGATAAGAATACAATAATAGTAAATAGACAATTGGTTAACGAAATATAATCAAAAGAATATTCATATTTCAAAGAATATTATTACTAACAAATTTTCAATTGTTGGTCAGTAAGATTTATAATAATTAGCATTGTTAATTCTAATTAATTAGCTATCCACACGTCTACTAGATATTAGGCTGTGTCTTTGAAATGTGTTCAATCAACAAACTAAATAAATTCATAGTCTTTTATATCATATTTTATAGTGAGAGACGAATGATCTTATGAATACAAATATGTATTTTCAGTGGCATATTTCTCTTTAATAGTTCAATAGATGCTCAAAAAAATATCGACAATAATAAATACTTTGTAAGCAAAGATGGATAGTGGCTAGCAGTGAAATCCAGGACGCGCTTTTCGTCCTAGTCGGGACTCGTCAGCTGGATGTACCTGCATCTCAGAGTTGATATTCACTTGCTTGTGCAATGGGGTGAAGTTTAAACTCACTTAGTCCCAAATAAGACGAAACGCGCGTGCTGGACTCCACTGCTAGCCACTATCCGTCTTTTTTTTACAATGCTTGTGAATTAAGGCTATATCAAGGTAATACGCACATTATACACATATATCAATTAGAGATTGACCAGTTGCAGTCCTAAACATCAATGGGAAGATTCAAACAAACAATACTAATTGAGTTTAATAATAAATACTATTTAATAACCTACTTTAAGGTTTATTCTCAAGACTATTTAACTAACTTGGTTAGGTTTGTTGGTAATATTATTCTCTAGTTATCTAAACCGAATTGATTACAGTGAAGTTTGAATTCGTGACTAAATAAACTGAAAGTTTATTGAATTTCATATATATATATATGGTCTTCATAATCCAGTAAATCACTGAAAGGAAGAGAAAAGGAGAGAGTAAACAGTCTTGTCTGACACCGGTCATCACTTGGAATGCATCTGTCAGCTGTCCTTCATGTGCAACTTTGCAGTGTAATCCGTTGCATAGATTCACTGTAGTGTTGACGATGTTCTCAGCTACTCACTACATAGCGTCGTAGAAGGTTGCATAAGGTTCTCCTATCCACACTGCCAAACGCTTTCTCATAGTCAAGGAAGTTGATATATAATGACGAGTTCCACTCAAATGAGAGCTCAATAATGATCTGTAGTGTCGCAACTTGGTCTGTGCATGACTGATCCCTACGGAATCTGATCTATTGATCTCGAAGTTGGGGGTATACTTATCGTTTCATTCGTTTCAACAACATCCCATTGAAGACTTTTGCTGATACTGACAGTAATGTGATGCCTGTGTAGTTCTCGCATTTGCTGAGATCTTTATCTGATATCTTGATTAAGTATGATTCTTTCCAGTTTGTCCATGGCACTTGTTCTTCTTCCCAGTTCTCTCTGGAGAGAATGTGGAGCATCTTTTCAGTCAACCTTGTGTTTAACTTCAGTACTTCAGACGGTATGCTGTCAGGTTGTGCTGCTTTCTCACTGTTGATTAGTCTGATGACCATCCTAATTTCTTCGTTTGTTGTTAGATCGACATCTATATGAAGGTCTGTGCATGTTGCTTCGATGTGTGGTAGATTCAATGGGGCTGGCCCACTTCGGAGTTCCTCAGAATGTTTTGTCCACCTGTTCCTCTGTTCTTCAATCTCCTTGGCTTGCCTTCTCTGTCCTTGACTGGTTTTTCTGGTTTATCATATTTCCTTACCAGTTTCTTGATCATGTCATACATTCGTTTCAAATTTCCTTCTCTTTCAGCATTTTCCCACTGTCATTGCTGGGTTTTCCATGTATTTCTGCTTGTCGGTCCTAGTGCTTTTCTTCACTCGCTAGTTTTCTTCTGTGTATTCAACTTGTGGCTTGACTTTCTCTGTTTTTGTTCGACTGTTGTTACTTTCTATCTTCTCGTTCTTCCGTTCTTAAATCTTGTCCAGGGTTCTCATAGAGATCCCTTCCATATGATGATGCTTGTTGTGTCCCAGAACCTCTTGACACGTTGAAGTTAGTGCTTCTTTTACCTCTTTCCCGTTGTCTTCCACAGTAGTTTCTTCTGCTTTTAGTAGATCTTGTACTGCTTGTAACCTATCGTTGAGAGTTACCTTGAATTTGTTGAGTTAGTCAGTTTATAGAATATAGACTTTATTAAACGTTTGTAATGCTGTTTCGCTAGTATTCCAGAGCATCTTTAGCTTCATTTTCTTATTGGTAACCACCATGTGGCGATCTGAAGCAATGTCTGCTCCTCACTTGGTTCTCATGTCTTCCATTGACCTTCTGAATTATTTGGTGGTGTAATTATTATCCGATAAGACCCATGTAACTTCGTGTATGCGTTTATGTGAGAATATTGTGCCGCCTATAAACATTTTGTTAAAGGCACATAAATTTGCAAATCTGTCACCATTCTCATCCCCTTCTCTCAGTCAGTCCATTTCGTCCCATGATATGTCCATACTCCATGCTGTCTATCCCGTTTTGGCGGTTAGGTCTCCAATCAGGACTTTCAGGTCCTTTCCTAGACACTTCGCTGTGATCTATTACAGCCTCTCGTAGAACTGATCTTTATCGTCGTCATTGCTATCATTGGTAGGTACATAGTATCGATTATCCTTACTGTGATCTCTTTCTTTTTTGTTTCAAAGGACGTCTTGTTGATTATGAATCCATGTGATTCCAATCCGATAACTGGCTTATGTGCTTCTTTGAACTGCATCAGAGAAACTCCCTAAGTGCGCGGAACATTTTCCTCTTCGTGATCAAAATACAACAACACCTCTTCCGAATCTAACCCTTTCTGTTCAGATTGGATCTAATGGGTTTCACTGATTCCGAGCACCACCATGTTGTGTCTCCTCATTTCCGTAACTATGTGATTGGTCCTCTCAGTCTCCCACATTGTCCAAACGTTCCATGTGCTTATATTATTGTTGCTCTGGTTGTTTTAAGGAGCGTCGACCTTGCGACTTCCGAAGAATTCCGGTCCTCATTATGAGGCGTCATGAATGAAGATGCCTCAACTCGGAGGACAGAGTTTAAATGGTTTAATTGGTTTATTTTGTTTAGCGTTGTTTTAGCAAAGTTGTTTTCTACTTGGTGGGTTGCTTAACTCATGCCCAACCCTCCTCCTTCACCCATGCTTGGAGCCGGCAGTAACCCTAGAAGAGCTACAGTCGGAGTTAGTCGAAAATATAATTACCAACACATATGATCTATTTATCCCACTGTATAATTAATCTTTAGTGCGCTCCATCTCTATTTATCCTCAAGATGAGTGTTTAATTGTATTACATTTGTATAATATACTGTATTCAAATGCCGTTGTATTTTATTGCAGTATTTCATGCGAGATGATTAGAAGTAACTAAAATGAAGTCTTGACGCTAAATTATTTGCTTGCACTATGATATTCATGGTAATCAGGGAAGTGAATCATCCAGAAATCTTCGATTCAATGTGAACCAATATGAGAGCGAAAAACTTTAATCACAAATTATCGATTCATAACTGGTCTGTGGGAATAACATAGATACATTAAGTCATCGTTGCATGGTAACTGTTGCTATGTTGTCTCATTTTTAGTACTGGTTGAATCCTATCGATTCGACTGCTTAATAATCCTCTTTCTTAGTACGCTAGATAATTTTCAACATAGACGTTCATCAAAAACTGGATTTGAGTCACTGTGCTAACAGAAGGGAAATGATGATATAAAAGATTGAAATTTAAATAATGTCTACCACAATCTGATGCAAATTATTAGCGTATGTGGTGGTTAAAATCCTTTCCATAGTATGTTTGGTTGAATTCTACTTAATGATGTTTTTCGAAATTTCTTCTTTGAGAGAAAGTGACCTGAAAGATCATAGGGAATGAAATTCTTTAATGTACCTTTAAACGAATTCGAAGTGTTATTGAGAAAAATTGAGCTCCTAACAACGAGTCTTAGAAGCATTGTATTTGTCATCACATTTATCCTTTAGGAAACTATGTTAAAATAGATAGTAAGCGTTTACACGTAAACATTGATGAATGTCAAAATTAAGTAAATCAATATACGTACCAAAGTTGGGCATATGATAATAATATAAAATACTCCGTCACGCCTACATTTAAAATTGAAACAAAGAATCAAAACTGATGAGTCATTATACCTTTTTAATACTCAACTAGTCTGTAGGGGGAAATTGAAAATGATGTCGAGGGATAAGTCATAACACGGATTTTTCATGCTTAAATGTACAAAAAAACATTCATCTACAAAAAAGACGTTTCATCACTGAGTTGTATTAATTTTTTTGTAATGTTATGCAATTGTATTTACTTTATTAGAAGCAAAGATGGATAGTGGCTAGCGGTGGAATCCAGGACGCTCGTTTCGTCCTATTTGGGACTCACCAGCTGGATGTACCTGCATCTCAAAGTCGATGTTCACTCTGGGACTCGAACCTAGTAACGTTCGCTTCAAACGCCATCGGATTATCCACCCAGCTACTGAATCCTGATAGCCACTTGTTTGTGCAATGGGGCGAAGTTTAAATTCACTTAGTATTGTTTGTTTGAATCTTCCCATTGATGTTTAGGACTGCAACTGGTCAGTCTCTTGAGTTTAACGAATTCTGTTGAATAAGTTGATACTACTCATCATATTTAAATTTCAGAAAACTGTTTACAATGTATGACAGCATTGAACAACAATTATAATAAACTGTAATTTGTATTTCACTTATGTACTTGTTATATTTAACATTATGGTTGGTTTGAAGTGATTTTTCCTAGTTACGTAGTTTTAGTGACTTATTTTCTGGTAATTGCTTTTGAATCATTTACTAAATGATCACAAAAATCTTTACATAAATAATTGATACTTTTAGATAAGGTTGTTTTCTCTTAATAAGATGCTTTAATTGAGAAGCTTTAGATGTCATTCAAGACATTAATATCAGTATTTACTTCATACAGATTTCTAGATGAAATAGATACTGATGATGTTATTCAGATCGTCTATAAAAGATCGGCAATTAAATCATCCGGCTCATAGAATGTAACTCTAACAAAAACATTGTTCTGAGTTAAATAGGAATCATATATTTGTAAAATCTCAGCGAATGAATTTGAAGTAAATCCAACGTTTCACCTGTCAATCTAGCCCAAGCTTTTTCAAGGAATTGTAATCAAACATCAAAATTATCGAATATAAATAGATACATGGTTCTCTAGTTCATTGTATACTGAATAGGTCATCCAATCAGTGTTAAAAATGTCTAAACTAGGTTACATATCTTCTCCATTATTTCAGTAATTGATATTCCCAGATTTTTAGTATGAAAGATTTGTAGAGATTATTCATTTTCCAATTTACATCATGAATGGATCTTAATTAAACAGTCCTTCAAAATCTTGGGATATATATATATATATATCAAGTTTATTATTTATTCTTGATTAAGTCCTATATCAGTAATATATATCCATTAAAATCAATAATTATTCAGTTCATATAAAGTTTTTTAAAAAGAAAAACGAGAAGGAAATTAAAACCAATTAAAACCCAAAACCCTGATTATTCATTAAGCATAAAATTATTTAAAATTAACAAAAATAATCCTTTAAATTACAAAAAGTAAACATTTTTAAAAAAAAAATCATCATCCATACTTCAAATATAAGAATTCTTATTGAAGTAATATTAACTTATCTTAATTTAAAGAAAATGAAAGAGAACAACGACAACAACAACAACAAATAAACAAAACAACAAACGTTACATTATTTTATTTATTTTTTTATTACTTTGTTTTTTGACATGCAAGAAAATTAACTAACTACTATGAAGTAGTCTATATCATCAAATTAAAAAAAAATTAAATTAATTAGTCATTAAAGGGTATCATTAAATTTATTTCCCATCATGCATAGATAAATAGATAGATAGATAGATAGATGGATAGATGGGTAGATATCAATGCAGTTTGAAAATAATCTGATTTATTTTATGAGTTTTTTTTTCTCTCTCTCAGAAACACTGTTAATTTCGATATTTATTTGTTTATTTGTTTATCTATTTATTTATTTATTTGTTTGTTAGTGTTGTGATTTTATGTGTGACGAAAAAAAACAAACAAACAAATAATCAACATAAAATTATTTATTACAGATTTACAAGGAGTGAGAAATCTCACAGTTACTATTATTATTATTATTATTTCATGCGATAAAGATACATTAACAATTTATGTTCTGAATGTATGTTCAAGGGAAAGTTGTCATCATATATATATATATATATATAATTGGAATCGTAACATACTAGTAGTAAGTAAAGGACACTATGAAATAAAAATTGTTTATCATATTGATCGAGAGGGAAAGTGGTAGTTTTTAGATTAATGACTTAATTATAATATAGAATGTTTTTTGTTTTTATGTTTAAAAGTTAGTTGTATCACTCGATTGTTCAAGCCGAAATAAACAGAATAGGCATTAAAAAGAAAAATCATTGATCAGAAGGTAAATGGTAAAACTATAAAATAGATTAGATGTGAGGAATTATATTTGAAATAGTCTCAGCGATTGAAATTTAAATAATTTCAACGTTTCGTCCAGCTAACTTGTCTGGAATTCTTCAGGGAAATAATCAAAATCATCAAAGAAAATAGATTTTCTACCTTGAAATATATATATATATATTAATGTTGTTTAAATTTGGAGAAATCATTTAAATTATAAATGAATTATCATTACACTTGTAAATACTGAGTGATTCATTTTCTAATACAAATAACATGCTACAATTACCGGTTCACAAAACAATTTCTTAACTGTGTTCATAAAGTACTTTAAACATAATGTGGTGAACAAGAACACAAGTGGAGACAATCGAATGTATCGAGAACCGAAATTATAGAACATCTTAGTAAAATTTGAGAATCATACGGTAAATACTTCATTTGCAAAATGTCAATCGTCTCAGACTTGATTGTTCTTTTGTTTCCACACCAATCACTCTGTGTTGTGGTTCTCTTTTCTTCAATCTTCTTAACCTTCTGCCTTCAAGCATTTCACTTTCTATTGCTGATACATACTACTTATATCTGTTGACATCTGTAACACATACACACTACAATAATATCAAACTATTTAAAAACTGAAATCAATGGCACAGTATTTGAACTAATGATCTAATAAATGAAAATTAAAATATACAATTCATAATGAATTACATTTAATTCAACTAAATAAATACTTTTAATTATTTGTTTTCTATAAATTCACATTCAATGATTTCCTGTTCAAGATAATAACTGTAACATAATTATTGGATAAAGTGTTCTGTTATCCTACATTTAACTATATATACATATATAAACATTGATATTAGGTTAATTTGAGTAGTGTACTCTTCTATCTATATTGTTTATTTCATTGTAAAGAATCATTATACAATGCAATTGTATAGATACATATTCAGTTAGACTAAATTTAGGAAGCATTTATCACCTATATTTAAACAATTTTGTAACATTGTTGTTTATTTCCGGACTTTTACATTTACTTATTTTATTGTGATATATTTATATTTATTAGGTATCCTTCTTTTAAATCTTTCACTGAAATAAACAATACACAATGACTAACGAACATTATAAAAATTGTATCGAAAAACTAATTACCGGTCAGAATTCATACCCTAATTTGTAATAGAATCAATTAAAAAGAAGGGTCATTTCATATGAATTGGTTATCTGTTATTATTAAATCTTCTAATCTTTGGCAATTTCCATGAATTTGTTTAATATTTTTCCCATTAAATAGGAATAATATATATTTGTAAAATCTCAGCGAATGAATTTGAAGTAAATTCAACGTTTTCGCCTGGCAATCTGGTCCAAGCTTTTTCCTATTTAATGTCTTGTATCAACTCAGCGCCCAAATACTGTGAAACTATTCGCTCTAATTTAGACGAAAGTTCTTATACATATTTCCCATTAGATACAATATTATACTCTTAATATATTTATATCTTAGTTTAGAATTACACTTTTGTTTTAGTTAAACATGAATCAATTCATTGAATGCTATGTGTACTTCTTTTTTATACATGAGTTCCACAATAAACTAATATGTATGTGTAAATTAACAGTTTGTTTGAAAAAATAATTTTGTATTCATTATTCAATATTAAAGATGATTGTATCTATTTTGTAATTTATTATCGTATTAAGTTACGCAACTTTATTTTTGATATCTAGCCTAGTAACTAAAGACAATTTCAATAGTTGAGATCATGAGTCAATTGAAGCTAGACCATCATGGAAAATTCACGAGGCGGGATCGTGGATGCGCACTGTTGAGGAGTCCCACAATAGGACGAAACGGCCTTCTAGTGCTTGAAGGTTTTCTATCGTGGTCTAGCTCCAATTGACTCATGATTTCAACTACATAAAATTAATAAAATCTCCACAAAATCCCCATCTGATAATAATCAACATTAACTTAGAAAATGAATTGCTATAAAGACCTGAATTTTGTTATGTTCATTTTTAATTATGAAGTTGTTAGTGCAAAATTCATTCACTCGATTCATTTATTTCTCGATGTAAACATATTTAAATGTATGAGAAATAAAGTAAATAATTATCTTATCGATACTACTTATAAAGAGACCATTGAAAAACAAATAATATTGATGGAGCATAGTATAATCATTAATTCTAAGTCAAAACGTGAATAAGACAGTTATTAATTCTCTGTAATTGGTCTATAAATTTCACAATGTTTCAAATGATTAATTTGGTTAAAATAATAAACATACAAGTAGGTGTTATTCAAAGATATTTCGAAAGAAATCATCTAGAAGAGCTAATAGAAAAAGAATCTCTATAAAAACAAATCCAGTTACTGCTAAAAACAAGTACAAGATTTAATTTGTATATTTCATTCGCAAAGTCTTAACGAATGACTAGACGTTAGAACCGGATATATACTCCACCAGGAGAGTTATATAATGAGGTATAACCATAATACATCAATATCAAGTTAAATGATGCCATGATTTCCATTACTTTATAAACCTCCAACTTTCTTAGCTTTTAAATTTGTGAACAACTGAAGAATTTATTTCAGACTTATTACTGTCTGTACTACGGGAAGTTTATTTAGGAAACAATGTTCTAGGGACTATTGAACATTAATTGGGAATTTGTTTCATAATCGATTCAGAAGAGCAATCAGCAGAAACAAGATGTACCAATCCCTTAGAATTTAATGGAAACTTGATAAGTTAACTAATTCTTACTTACTTACTTAAGCCTGTTACCCCTCGTGGAAGAGCATAGGCCGCACACCAGCATTCTCCATCCAACCCTGTCCTGAGCCTTCCTTTCCAGTTCTTTCCAGTTGCTATTCATCCTTTTCATATCTGCTTCTATTTCCCGGCGTAGTGTGTTCTTTGGCCTTCCACTTTTCCGCTTCCCTTCCGGATTCCAAGTTAGGGATTACCTTGTAATGCACATTGGTGATTTCCGTAATGTATGTCCGATCCACTTCCAACGTCTTTTCCTAATTCCCTCTTCAGCTGGAAGCTGGTTTGTCCTCTTCCATAAAACGCTGTTGCTGATGGTATCCGGCCAATGGATGTTGAGTATTTTGCGTAAACAACTGTTTATAAATACTTGTACTTTCTTGACGATGGGTGTAGTAGTTCTCCACGTTTCAGCTTCGTACAGTAGGACTGACTGTCTTGACGTTCGTATTGAAGATTCTGACTTTGAAATTAGTTGAGAGTTGTTTTGAGTTCCATATGTTGTTCAATTGTAGAAATGCTGCCCTTGCTTTGCCAATCCTTGCCTTTACATTTGCATCAGATCCTCCTTGTTCATCAATGATGCTTCCCAGGTACTTGAATGTTTCCACCTCTTCCAGAGTTTCTCCATCAAGTATGATTGGGTTTGTTGATGTTCTCCATGTTGCATTTGAGAATCTTGCTTTTTCCTTTGTGAATGTGGAGGCCTATCGATGCGAAGGCTGCTGCTACATTTGCTGTCTTCATCTGCATTTGTTCGTGTGTATGAGAGAGGACGGCTAGGTCATCTGCGAAGTCCAAATCATCTAATTGATTCTGAGCTGTCCATTGTATTCTGTATTTCCCTTCAGATGTCGAATGCTTCATAATCCAGTCAATCACTAGAAGGAAGAGGAATGGGGAATGCTTATAAATACTTGCACATTTTTTATGATGGTTGTACTAAAACTGTCTTGACATTCATACTGAAGATTGTGACTTCGATATTGGTTGAAAGTTGTTTTGAGTTCCATATATTGTTCAACTGTAGGAATGTTGTCCTTACTTTGTCAATCCTCACCTTGACGTCCGCATCGGATCCTCCTTGTTCATCGATGATGCTACCTGTGTAGGTACGTGAAAGTTTCCATCACATTCAGAGTTTCTTCATCAAGTGTGATAGGATTGTTTGATGTTCTCCATGTTGCATTTGAGGATTTTAGTTTATCCCTAGTGCATGTTGAGTCCTAGTGATTCGGAGACTGCTGTTAATCTGGTTGTCTTCATGTGCGTTTGTTGTTGTGTATGGGATAGGTTGGCTATGTCATCTTCGAAGTTAAGTCGTCTAGTTGCATGCAAACTGTCCATTGTATCTCATGATTTCTCTGAGGTATGGAGGTCTTCATAATCCAGTCGACCATCAAAAGGAAGAGGAAGGGAGAGAGCAAACAATCTTGTCTGACACCAGACATCACTTGGAATGCGTCTGTCAGCTGTCCTCCACGCATAACTCTGCAGTGTAGTCCGTAGTATACATTCGCTGTGATGTTGACGATGTTCTCAGCTACTCACTCCATAGTGTCAAAGAAGGTTCCATAAGGTTCTGCTATCCACACTGTCGAATGCTTTGCCACAGTCAATGAAGTTGATGTATAGTGACGAGTTCCATTCAAATGAGAGCTCAATAATGATTTGTAGTGTCGCGGTTCGGTCTGTGCACGACTGATCCTTACGCGATCCAGAATGTTGATCCCATAGTTAGGTGTCTATTGAATATTTCATCCAGTTAAACAACACTGTCGAAAACTTTTTATGGTACCGATAGTAGTGTGATGCCTGTGTATTTCTCACATTTACTGAGATCTCGTTTCTCTGGTATCTTGATGAGGTATGCTTCTTTCCGGTCTGTTTGTGGCACTTGTTCTTCCTCTTAAATCTTCCTGAATAGAACATGGAGCATGTTCGCAGTTGTTTCTATGTCTGACTTCAGTACCTCAGCTGGTATGTTGTCAGGTCATGCTGCTTTCTCACTGTTGATTTGTCTGATTACCATCCTGATTTGTTCGATCACTTGTGGAGTGACATCTATAGGATATTATGTGTGTGTTGCTTCGATGTGTGGTGAGTTCAATCGTGCTGGTTTATCTATTAAGGAATAATTCAGTAAACAGGCTTTTGATATCAGTCTTTAAATTTTCTATTTCATCTTATTCTGCCTTTAACTTGTCCATCAATTCCAGGTATAGCAATCATTAGTACTGAATAAGTTATATCTACTTTCATAAGTTCATCAATTTATCTGGCTCGATATCATAACTCATAATATAACTACTAGTTGATAGAAGGGTACTGATGTTCGCAGGTACCAGTACATAATATTGGGGAAAGCACTATCATTCAGAGACTTGAATTAAGATCCATCACTACCACTATTACACAGCCTTCTATTGAGCTACTTAATATAAATTTATAAAACTGTGATTCAGAGTGATTAATCCAGACAATATAAGCTGTGATTAGATAGTAAGAGAAGAGAGGGGACTTCATACTGACTAATTTGATATTGTAACTGACTTGATCCCACTATGTATTTATGTCACTATATTTTTTATATACATATCTAGTTCTTAGTCAAGTAGCCAGAAAAGTGTCTATTGCCATGTGATTCAGTATACTTCACTGTATAGCAGTGACGTGAGTATGAGCTCTTGGAAGCTCATTCCTCCTATTTCAGAATTTCAGTTACTGAACCTTAAATAATGATATGAATTGTATAGAGAAAAGGTAGAACCACTTGGTCTATACTTCCAACCACTGAAAACTAAACGCCTAGGTACTTCGTAGACATCTAAAATGAATAATGTTTCTTTTCTCTCCAAGAATCATTCTAAAGAAATTTAGATAAGTCATAGTTACATCAGATTGAAAAATTCCAAATATAACCATTTCCATAACTGCTTTTTTTCAAAACACTATATAGACAGATAAAAATTTCATTGTTTCATATCTTAACATTTCTATAAATAATATATTTTTAGTCAACCACAATAGTATTCAGAATACGTCTGTTGTCATGGTAACTATTTTGGTTGATATTTCTATGTAACATAAATAAATAAATCAATGAATTAATTACTAGTAGAAAATAAACTGTAACTAACCATAGTGGGTGGCGTATAATAACTATAGTCTTAATAAGTATCAAAGCTAAGTGAAAAAAATTAATCCTCATTTAAATTTGTTTGATTAAAAACCCCATAAAATTTGTGCCTTTTTCAAAAAAAAAAGAAGATTCATTTATGGGTGATTTTTATTTATTATTAGTTATAATTAACTAAACTTTAAATGTTCAATCGAACATTCGCATTTATTATCAATGTACACAATAATTCATAACAGTTGTTTGCCTTAATATTATATTACTACTTGTAATAGACTTGTTTATGTCTATAAAAGTATTGATTTAAATTAAAGAGAAAATACAATATGGGTCACTAATGTAGTATTTACTACTTAACTGTAGTCATATAAATTATCTAATGAATCAGCGGGTTAATAATTCTAAGGTTGCTAGTTTTGTGCTACAACCTTTTCTAATGCAACACATTTCTCATGTGATAATCTATATACTTGGGCGTCGAGTTATTTTATAATCCTTTAGTACTTTAGTGATAACTACTATCTGTTGAATATTCTGAACTCAACGGTTACAAATTTAAATGGGTAGAGAAAAAGTCAATAGACTATTTTTACTAACTGAGTAAAAACGATTAGAACACTACTAGTATAACTATTAGAACTGCCTTTAATACTACTACTATCACTACTACTACTACTACTACATCTAGCACTACTACTACTATAAACGAGGTGATTGCAATATGATTCTGTTGAATAGTTGTTTTCAATTCGTAAGAAATGTAGAATTTTCGTTGAGTTATAGTTAACTGAAAATTTTCAGTTTAATTTAATTTCAAGAATCTTTTTTTGATCATTGTTGAGTTGACTTTGCATATTACTTGAGGGATTATAGTTGGTCTTAGTATGAATTCAAAACATCTAGTTCAGCAAAGTGATCTCTTTCTAATGAATTTATTATCAAGCTTACTCACTTACTTACTTATGCCTGTTACTCCCAATGGAGCATAGGCCGCCGACCAGCATTCTCCAACCCATTCTGTCCTGGGCCTTCCTTTCTAGTTCTATCCATTTTTTGTTCATTCTTCTCATGTCTGTATCCATTTCTCGGAGTGATGTGTTTCTTGGTCTTCCTCTTCTCCTTTGACCTTCAGGATTCCATGTGACGGCTTGCCTTGTGACGCAGTTGGGTGATTTCCTCAAAGTGTGTCCAATCCACTTGCAGATCTTCTTCCTGATTTCTTCCTCCGCTGGAATCTGGTTTGTTGTCTCCCACAGTAACTTATTACTGATAGTGTCCGGCCAACGGATCTGAAGTATCTTGCGTAGACAACTGTTAATAAACACTTATATCTTCTGGATTATGACTTTCGTAGTTCTCCACATCTCCGTCCCATACAGTGGAACTGTCTTGACATTTGTATTGAAAATTCTGATCTTGGTATTGGTTGACAATTGTTTTGAGTTCCAGATGTTCTTCAGTTGTAAATATGCTGCTCTTGCTTTGCCTATCCTCGCCCTCACATCTGCATCAGATCCGCTGTGTTCATCAATGATGCTGCCCAGATATGTGAAGGTTTCCTTATTATCAAGCTGTACAACCGTATTAGTTCCGTGAGGAAATCTGAACACAGAATAAACATGATGATGTATTATAACGGTTATAATACTAGATTACGTAATGTAAGTAGTAACAATAAAGGATCGTAAGTGTAAAAATAATAACAGATCATAATATGAATGAAGTATGATAATTACAATATTTTTGATACAACGATTAAAGGTAATAAATGGGTCAAGTGAAATGAAGTGATATCAGAAAAAATTATGAATAAAAACGTAGGAATATGAGAAACAGTTAGAGACAGAAGGGGGTTATTTTTAAATACGAAATAAAATAAAATAAAAATGGTTTAAGGCCACGGTAAATATAACGATAAGATGTACTTCTATTGTATACAAAGTTGTGGCTTCATCTTATGAATGGCAAGAGCTTCTACTGTTTTAGGTAGATTTGAACGAACTATTTAGGCAACATTAAAATCAACCCACGTATCAGTAGAGTGACTGAAATAAATAAATGTTGGTGCTTGTATGCTCCAATTATGCAGGATTTTTTTTAAAAAAATGTTAGATTAGAAGGTTTGTGCAGATTACGTTACGAAATGATCTTAATTAGAGGACGATCAAAAAAAAGATCTGTCATTCATCTCTGATAATCTTATAGTGAGTGAAAGACCCTGAATTTACAATTACTTATTGATGCAACAACATGAAATGGAGTTACAAAACAGTGAAGCAGGCACCGATTTACAAGAAATAAATGTTTTCTTCATTTACAGGGTTTGCAGTGATTATTTGATTATGCCAATGATGTTAATTGTATGTCTTGTTTTGGATTAAAACCTGTAGTCAGGTGACATGAGAAGAAACTCAGGACCTCCATGTTTCCTCAGGTATACAATACAAATCAGACATTGGGCGGGAATCCAGTTTTCTTGAAAAATATAACTAGGAAACTTCTGGATAGGTCTATTCAAGCTTTCAGTGTTCAGCGGTCATTTTAGTTCTACAGGTACTTTCATCTCCTTAAATAGAACTGGTGAAAGATATTTCTTCAATATCACTTATTGATTTTAATTGATTTACTTAAAAAGGCTGTACTAGTTACATGTCCTGAGGATGCTGTTGATACAAAAGTTCCAAGACAGAAAGCAGCAGATTCCCAGTGCGCTATATTTTTCAATGGTTTTCAAGTTTGTGACAATTTGTGATAAAATCTTTCTCACGAATTTTAAAATACTTTCACAAAGAGATCCTAATAAATCATCAAGTTGTGTGAAATTCCTCCGTAATACCTATCTTTATCACCGTTATCTTTTGTATGATTAAAACACTTTTAATTATCATCTGAAAACACTTAATTTTAAAACTTCATTCAGTGGACATTCAATTTAAAAAATACATTCACTGTAATTATTGGTTATCTTTAACTGTTGAATACTAAAAGCGTTTGGTTTAACTGTAACACTTTGAAATATCCCTCTGTTCATGCTGTTTACGGATATCGATCAGTCTTGGTTGGGATAGGTGTATTATGTGAGAATTGTCATGGCTAAATAGATGCAATCTTCACGGGACATGCTTACATCAACTAAGATTGATCAAATTTAATCAAGAATATCAATAACAGAATAATTCAAATCATTATAAATTAAAATAAAGTTCATACCAGTTGTACAAGTTAGCTACTTTCTAAATTCAACAATTCATTGGATAATGTGTTGAGACTGAGAAAAGTACTGGCTTCGAATCCGCATGGAGACATCTACACTGGAATATAAATATATTCAAACTGTAAGTTTAAAATAGAACGGAATAAGTGTCATGGATTCAATTGTTGTCCACGTTCTATATATTCTACACTATCTATTTTTTCTTATATAGAGCGTCAAAAGTAGGTCATATTCATGTGCAAAAAATATAACTAAGAAACAGGAAATAAATAAATTTATTTATACTCAAAAGGAATACTTTATTTATTTCTCACTTCATTTTCTCTTTTTGAACATAGATACTGGTAGTAGGCTGATAAAAGAAAATACATCTATTCCGTTTTTATATATATTAGACATTTAGTAATGATTGGTAATTGTTGTGAATAGTGAATGGATCGGCTATTGTTTCTCTTTATATTCTTTGTAATTAAAAGAGGGTAAGAAAAACAATAGTTTGACCATCTATAAACATTATTAATAATAATATCATTGTTAGGAGTAGTATATGATACTGCTTAAAATGAAGTAGGAATTAGACAGGAAACATGCTTTTTTAATAGATGTAGGCATATAATTCATAATGTTTATTTTGTTAATAGTTCTCCGTTTCCTATACAAAACGGAAGTGTTATACAGTTCAGTATTAACATACTTTTATGAATGTATTACTACTGAAACATGATAGAATTGTATGTATACCAGGATATTCTTCATAATATAACATATATGCTTTTTTGTAAGGAATACTTATAGAAGATAATTCCCTGAAAGTGTGAAAATAATACTATATTCACATAAGTTAGCTTGTGGTCTACTTATATCCATATAAGTAGTATATGGTGATGGTTAGACATAGAATGTATTTTGGCAGAAGACCGATAAGGAAAGAACTGAAATGAAGCGCAATTGGTACGAAAATGCACAAACAATGGAATTAGAGATGAACTAATATTTACAGAAGGAACAGTGAAGATTAGGACGATTGGTTGTTATTTTGCAAATTAACCGTTCGCTGTATGGTTATCAGAATTCGGTGAGATAGTCTGTAATTTGTGTCTAAACACATTCGATTGACCCCAACTAGTGTTTTGTTCACTAGAGTTTATTTTTTTAGTGTTAGTTGAGTTTAATTTTGTGTAACTTCTCAAATGCATTAGCCTAGACTATTCATACATATAAGGTCTATTTTCAATGTTGTACTTTTATTGATGTACAAGAAAAATAATAGTTATTCAACAATAAGATGGTAAGATAGACAAATCTAATATTAAAGTGTTTAAGAGTGATAAGAGTTTGTCTTCAAATTGATAGCTTTCTTATAAGTTATAAAAGTTTATGTATGTTAAATCTATCCAAACAGGATAGAAAATTGTAGTTTTAGTCTACTGACTACACTTCTATGTCACGATTATCATTCCAATAGTATAAAAGTTATATAAAGTTGTTTTATAGGAGTAATTATCATCAGCGAATCTGTTTATAGCAAGATAATGGCAGTAATCTATTTCATTGCTTAACCATTCTCAAATCCTCAAAGAAATTTTCTAGTATATTAAGAGTCTGTTTATCATTTATCACCTTATGAAGCATCCATTATCCGTATAAAATTGTACATGGTTTGGTGTTAGCCTTAGTTACAGCAAATCAAGGAAATAAGAATTGTTTTTAATATAAGCAAAGATGGATAGTGGCTAGCAGTGGAATCCAGGAAGCGCGTTTCGTCCTATTTGAGACGTCCACTCTAGGACTCGAACCCAGTGCCGTTCGCAGGTACATCCAGCTGACGAGTCCCAAATGAGACGAAAAGCTTGTCTTGGATTCTACTGGTAGCCACTATCCATTTTTGTTTATAATGCTTGTGAATTAAGGCTATATCGAAGCAATACGCACATTATGCACATAAGCCAGTAAGAGACTGATCAATTTCAGTCCTAAACATCAGTGGGAAGATTCAAACAAACAATACCAAGTGAATTGATTTTAACAGTTTACTGGTTTTTTATGCTCTAAATATCAACTCTCCAAATTATGGAGAATGTGATTGTATAGGTAAATTAATGATTATTCATCTTCAGCCACACCAATTAGTAATTCAGAGTGGAAAATATGAAATTATTTTAAGTTCTTTAGTCAGATTACAACTGTTTACAACAACAAAAATCACCACTATTATTTATGCATCAAGATGATGCTATCTAATTATAAGTCCATTAATTTGAATTCTTTATATGTTGAAGAATTTAACCTAATCATTGGCCAGATTGTACGAGTTTATAGCAGCTCATACACATTGAGTTTGTTCTCATTTAATTTAGTTAAACCCTTTTATTAACTTTTTTAACAGATAGAGTCATTCGTGCAACGATAACTTATCTATACTATTTTACTTTTATTCTTGTTGTGCTTGTATGAATATGTATGCTTGAGCATTGCTAGCTTTGGTGTTAGTCGCTTAAATGATTTGATGACGCATTCACTTTCCTATGTATGTATATGTACATTTTAATCTTGTTCATTCGACTCACTCGCTCACTCGCTCGATTGATCTTCGGCACTCGCATATCATTCTTACTTTATGTGCCTGTGGCTTTGGTGATCTGTGTGTGGCGCGATAATAAACGTAATCAACGATTCGTATTCATCTTCTGATTTATACATCGTTGGGCGTTATCTAGTAACGGTTATCAGGACGAAGTTTAAGAGTTATATGGAATATCGACTGGCACAAGTTGTTTACTAACAGATCGTCTACACATTCGCAGTTAACACTAGATCTTTTTATGAAAATGAATTTATGTCATTCTGGTATTAATGAAAGTTCAACAAATCAGCTATCCATTGACAAACACATTTTATTTTCGCGCAGAAACGATATACACTTATGTTTCTCTGTGATAAAAACATTTTTTAACATATAATGGATACAATAATTACTTACTATAATAAATAAACAATGTCATTTTGTGAATATATGATGATATTGTAATCATAATGTTGTTCAGTATCAGAAGAAATATCAAATACTGTTTCATTGTTATTTTCTTCTTAATTTCAAGACATGATAAGGGATTTTATAAGTACATAATGAAGAGGAAACATTTAGGATCAAACGTGATTACTTTGTGCGCTCATTTCTATATTTATATTTATGTTCGAATATGTATGAATGCTTATGCTCATCGGTAATTAACTAATATGATTAATTAATTAGTAAATTTTATGTAGTTGAGATCGTGAGTCAATTGAAGCTAGACCACCATCGAAAACCTGGAAGCACTGGACGGCCGTTTCGTCCTATTATGGGACTCCTCAACAGTGCGCATCCACGATCCCGCACTCGCGAGATTCGAACCCAGGACCTACCAGTCTCGAGCCAGAGCCCTTAACCGATAGACCACTGAGCTGGCATCCAACGGTGTTAATGTCTAACTTCAACCAATCCACGAAATTGAGCAACCATTCATCAATGTCATCAGTGAGTTGATACCTCTCAACAGACCTGGTTGAACTCCACTGGTTACTGCTTCTCACTAGAACTCCAGGAAATACCTCAGGTTTTCTATGGTGGTCTAACTTTAATCGACTCACGATCTCAACTATATAAAATTACTAAAATCTCCACAAAACCCCCTTCTGATAATTAGTAAATATCAATTTGTAATTGAGAAGTAAATAAATTTCACTCAAATCCATCCATTAGATTGTAGATAAAGAAAAGAATACAGTTGCTTTCAAAGGGTGAAAAACTTTCACTTGTATCTTGATAGAGTTTTTACGAATTTTAATGAATTCTTTCACTCTAAGATTTATTTGAGATAGGGTCCAATGTTACAATGTTGAGCTAAATGTTGTTATTCAATATAGCCTTACAAAGCCATACATTAATTAAATGGAAAAATATTCTAATTAATTTTTGATAATAAATATGTAATTAATGAATTCTTAGATTAATTCTTATAATGGAATGATTACTAACTCAAACTAATTGTGATAATAGTCCATAGTCGTTTAAAAGTATAACCAAATGATATTGTAAATCTTAAGTGTTCAAGTTCCGTAATTATTTAAGTCTTTTCACTCGTAGAAAATATGATATCTTCTAAACGAATGAAAACAAACCTTATTGTGCACATGATTAGATTAAGTATCAGAAGCTCTAGATGCTTATTTCCTGACTAATTTATAAGGTCATCCGAAATTGTTGACTATTAGTTTGAGTAGTTTTGTTAGATATAGAATGTATGATTTCGATCTGCGCGATAACTAGGATTAGTAGTTAGTATTAAGTGACATGGTTCACAATCGATCACAATTGCACAAATGAGTTTGCTCCCTGTCTTTCTTCAGCTCTATTATTCTCCATATATTCAGTCTTTTCGAACCATATTCTCAGTGTTTAATCCTTTTCAATATCAATGCTACTACAATTATTTTGACTGTTTTATCAAGTTCGTCTTATCGTGCTAATGTAGCATTGTAGTGAACGAGGACATGAGTGGAGACAATCAAATGTATTTGAACACAAAATTACAGAACATTTTAGTAAAATCTTGATATGCTTTATGCTATTACGATTTCACCTTACTCGGTAAAGGGAACAAAGGTCAAAGACAATGACACGATAGGCTATTCTAATCCGTTGTCCCCGGCCCTGCTAACTAGATCAAGAAGTCTTGATGAGGAGTAGAGAATGTATTCTACAAGCACCCAGAAAGTACGAGATCACTAAGCACACAAATCAAGCTTATTTATACAATGATAGAAATGTCTTTGAGAGAGTCACAAAGTAGCGTACTAAAAACATCCGTCAACCAATGACAATCAAGAATTTCTGAGTGGGAAATGTAAGCTGTAGGTCAACTAAGCATCGAAAACATAAAATTAGGACTTTTTCCAAGTGAGTTCTGGGGATCTAACGTCCTCAAAAAATTTGAGGACTGTACAGTAAATACTTAATTTTCATAATGTCAATCAGTTGTCGCAGACTTCATTTCTGCCACTAGGCATTTCATTTTCGACTGATGATATATACTATTTATATCTCACAACATCAGTAGCACACACACCACAGTATGACAACTGGAGCTGATAAACATTTGTACCAGGCTTCCTTCAACTGAATGAACTTATAGACATCCATTGCTTTACAAGTTGATGATATGAATATAGTTCTAATCGATACAATTTTAAGGTACAGAATCCCTATAACATCTCTCTTGAAATCAGTCTGTTCTAACATAATAAAAAAAAAATAATTTTTACAGTTAAATACTTCAAAGCAATACTAATTAGTTATATACAATGAATAATAACCTGCTTTTTTATACAAAGGAATTACAAGAAATTTTATTCATTACCCATGGATAATATTTTGTTGTTGCTTAACTTGTATTCATTATTTAATTAATTCATAAAGGATTCAATTTTCCTAATGGTTCAATGAACGATCCTTTTGTTAGTTCTTTAAAATCGTCTTATATGTTTTATCGGTTGATTTTGTTTGTTTGAAATAAGCAGCATGCTAAATTTTAAAATTTATTCACACACACACACACAAACATCAGTCAATCAGTAAGTTTTCTTAAGTATGAAATATATTAAATTTAAGTTATAAATTACTTTTAACTATATAAACAACTGTTTAGGAAAAAGGTGTTTTCCCCTCCTCCTCCTCCTCCTCCTACTACTACTACTACTACTACTGTTTGACTACCTTCGTACCACTTTTACTGGTGCACAGTTTTTTTCTAAAAATCTTATCATAATGAAAGTAATTGAAGCAAAATATTGATTTTATTTTACTATGAAAGGATATACTAGATTTGAAATGTCACTGACGTCTATTACATTGTAAATTATTCTACTTTAAACCACTTTTATTTATTCAACTTTAAGAAAAGAATACACTTTAAAAATATTGAATTTTCTCTACATATAGAAACGAACTGACATTATACTTTTTTTGGTTAACCTACATAGGTAAGTGGTTTTTTAATTATATGACTGCTAAAAGAAGGGACATTAAGAATTCTTAGATAAATTAATTATTATTCAAGCCAATTGTTATAACTTAGAAACAGTAATGTTTTCATGTTAGAAAATGATTACTGAACTGATTCATATTGTTGACATTAAGGTTTGATTAGTTTATCATTAGAAATTATAATCGTCGATAGTTTGTCAATTCAATTTATAACTCTCTAGCTTGACCTACCTGTAACCCAGTATTAGTTTCCTTATTAAGAATCAAATGCAGTATGCAATTAACTTGTAAGAACATCTGTTTATCGAAGGATATTGATCATTGATATTTCGAATATCAATTAAAGCAAATTGGGAACTGTTTCTCGCAGAAAACATTCATTAGTATTCAGTTTGTATTAGCATGATTTTAATTATTTACTTGAAATTTTCACTTTCTGATTTTGCTGTGTTCTTTGCAATTTTCTTACTATTATAGTTATAGGTTGAAAGAAGTATTATATCTCTGGCATTGATCATTTCCAAAGTAATCGATTCTAATAAAAAAAACTTTATTTTTAACAACGAGAGCGACTGTAATCAGAAAAATGTGTATATTAGATTTTCAACTTCGTTTATGGGACAAGGCTGTTTACTCCCACACTTTCCTTTCCTTCTCGTGGTTGACTGGATTATGAAGACCTCCACATCTGAGAAGAAGTATGGAAAAAAACAGTTTCCACGTGAAGAGGAAATTAGGAAAAGTAACTGGAGGTGGATAGGATATACATTATGAAAATCATTAGACTGTATGAAGACATGAGTCCTAACTTGGAATCCTAAAGAGAAAATAAAAGAAGATCGAGGAAAACAGCGGGTCGAAAATTGGGAGAAGATATAAAAAGGATGAATAACAACTGGAAACAACTGGAAAGGTTTGTTCGAGATAGAGTTCGATGGAGAATGCTGGTGAGAGGCCTATGCTATTTGATGAGAGGTAACAGGAGTAGGTAAGTAAGCAAGTTCCTTTATGGGATTGACATATCAATTGAGTAAATTCAAGCCATTTCATCCATAGTAAGGAATATTTTCAGGGATCTGAATCCAGGTGTAGAGAAAGTTCTTTTCAATTTTCAGCCTTGTATGATATCACAGCACTAGAAAATGTTTTAGTACATTTAGCATGTGGCCAACCAATTGAAACAGATTAGAATTGACGTAAAATACATTTTGGGATATTGCAGTTCCATCACATTTTTAATGCTTCAACCGTTGTCTTTTATTAAACGGCAATAGAGAGTCAGTTGAAAAAAACACATCTCCCATTAAACATATTATTTACAAATCAAAATTGTAACTCATTCGTATATAGGGGCTCAATAATCAAACACTCCTCGACCAACTGAGATTTTGTTCTTTTGGGATTCACACAATAAATGTCACTGAAAACTCATCGTATGTGATGATATCTAGTTGTCCATCTGACTTGAACTATTTTTAACATCCACTCCTAATGATTTTTTTACTTCAAACAGATGAGATACGGATGACAGACACCAAGTTGTAGTTACAACAGGCTACGTTCCATATTTATGGATCAGAATGTGATCATATGGGCTACTATCCTTTTCTCTTAAAATGTAGGTATTATAAGTTTCATTGTCGGTTTATTCAAGCATGTTAGAAATGTTATATTTATAGGTAATGCTAATCAATTAACTCTTGGTTCTTAAACCTCAGACTAAACCTTTACTATAGTTTGATACATAAACAATCATACTAAAAGTAATGATTATCATGTTGATACCTGTAATATCGAACAATGAGTCATGACAACCTAGATGTTTTCTGCAATTTCTACAGTTTAATTCAAACTGCTATTTTACAGGATAACAGACTAATAATCTCACAAACATACATGCTTAATTAGTTCTAGTGTTGACATAGCTTGCTTTTTTTGTTATAGTTTATTACAATTAGTAATTCAATCTGTTTTACTTGGCAAATATCATGTTAAAACATTTATCAGGCACAAATTTATGACATTTGTAGGTTATTCATCATGATTTAGTTATAGTTTATTTTAACATAAATTGCATAGGGACAATCATTAATAAAGCTTCTGAATATCTAATCATTATTCAAGTGATATATTATTAAGTATCAATAGAGATGGTTATGTGAACATTGTTATTGAATGGTAACAAGAGGGTATTATTGGTTTTCCAAATTTTTTATTGAAAACTATCTGGATATGAATAGATGGTCTAATAATTATTCGATTATAAAAGATGCTTATGAATACTATGACTTAAATTAAGACTGCCTTTCTGATGTGCTAAACAAAGGTGTATGGAACAAGACCTCTCGAAAGTTTCGGTGGGGTTTTGTGAGCTACCCTATTTCTTACCTAGCCATCGTCACTATTTCGACAACCATGAATGTAACCATGAATGTAACGGAGCTACATAAGCATTCGAAGCATACACTAATTTGACAGGATACAACGCCATTTTTTTATTGAATTAAAACGTCGATAAGGTTAGATCTAAACAGTCTACTCGCAATCTTAGTTCACTCATATTTCTGAATCATTCAATCAATACAAGTCTCAAAATCTCTATTCAGTAATATCCATTAAACTAGGAATTTAAAATTGCAGTGTAGTTAGATGAATAACGTATATAAAAAGAATAATATCAAGTAACTATGTTTATTTAGTAGCTTAGTCTTGGTCACGTGCTAATTTATTTATGAACCGGTTAGTTAAATGTTAAGGTGAAACTAAAGTTGAAACATCCTGTATGACATCAGTATGGAAATTTGTAGAGGTTGTATTATTTTCAGTCGAATTCGTTAGTCGACCTAAGCTAGACCACTTTTGAAAACCTGGAAGTACTGGTCGACCACTTCGTCCTAGTATGGGACTTTTCAGCAGTACACATACACGATCCCGTACATAGGACTCGAACCCAGTACCTTTGGTCTCGAGATAGAACGTTCAACATCTAGACCACTGAGCCGACATCTAACGGTGTTAATGTCTAACTTCAACCAATCCACGAGATTGCGCGACCATCCACCATTGTCTTCAGTGAGTAGCTGATGTATAGGGATTTGTAGAGTTTGTAGAATTTTCACAGTTGAATTCATATATATAGATATGATGAGGACTTTGCAGCAAGGCCTTAACTTCCTTTAACAAATCATCTGATGCCATGGTTATTAGTCACAAATATCTAATTGATTCCACTGTAACAACCATATTATTGAGTTGGGTAATGAAAATGATTGAGATATGTTTCATGCACTCATCTGTGGGTTGTTTAACAAATAACTGGATAAGCAATAGCTAATTGGTTATAAATCCTAAGAAATTATATTTATTCATAAGTAAATTAATTGGGAAATAAACAAGATGAATAAATCAATTGAACCGTCTAAGGAAAACGATAATGTCCCCCATTTTTATTTCATTTTATTGTTTTCTGTAAAACAATTTATATATCTGTAACTATATTGGTAGAACCAGAAATCTAAAGCTTAGCTGTAAATTGGTTATTTAATGGTAATAATTTAATCATCAATCCTTAAAGTTTTCAGTGATTTATAATATTAAGTATACCTCACTGTTCATCTAAGTAGATTATCTTTTCTAACTCTACTGACCAAAAACCATCTAATAGCCCCAAATGCATTGTATTAATTGTTAAACATCTGATGAAGATCATGCAATAGTAGTTGGGATATATAAACCAGGCTCATTGAATTGAATAGTAAAAAAAATTAAACTTTCACAGTGATGATATCGTGTTATCAGCTTTTTTCAACACCAAATGTAGTGTGTGCTACTGAAGTGGGCAGATATAAGTAGTATGTATCATCAACCGAAAGTGAAATGCCTGGTTGCAGAAGGTTATGATCTAAGAGAAGGGGACGATGACAGAGAGTGCTTGGTGTGAAAACGAAGGGACTATCAAGTTTGACACAACTGATGAATATTTTGCAAATGAAATATTTACTGTCTGGTTCTCAGATTTTACTAAGAGATTCTGTAGTTTTGTAGTCGAGTTCATTTATTTGTCCCCACTACACTACCACTTAATATGCTCCACTATGAGAAATGCGAAAAATGCTTAATGCTGAAGCGAAGTGGGTTATAAAACACAAATAAAATGACTTTAGTGGTCCAACTTTTAGGTATGGATGTAAAAAAGAAGCAAAACATAACACAATCTTAATATTTTCCAAAGGCTTCTGCAAATCATAACTTCGGATAACGCTTTTTGTTATAAGTAGATAAAAGTATTAATACAAAAGTGGTGGTCTAACACATCAGTTCATGATCTCAATTAAAACTCAACAATCTCCACAACCCTACACTGACGAAAATGATTAACAAAGAAATTTTTTAGGACAACACTTTATCGGTTGCCTTCATCCACTTAGTATCAAAACAGCGTACAAGGGATGTTGAGCCACTTTGTCTGATGGCCGTATTACAACTTGAACGACAGAATTCGATCAACATTAAAGAGTAAATAATTACGACACTGAATAGTAACTCAGTGACCAATAAGTATAAAAGCCTTAATCATCACTGGCTACTTATAACATATTTTCTATTAAATGACGTCGATTTATGTAAAAATGTTATTACTAGTAATTGGGCGGGTAATTTTAATCTCATTGTTTATCCAGATATAATATCATGATGGTAAGTTAGTCAGTCATGAAATCATACGCCACGTAATATTATTAGTAATAAAATCAAAAAACAAATTAATTAATTCGAGATTGAGCGTTTGCGTGTTGCGAAGGGATCGATATAAATGAGCACTAGCAATCAGTAGGAGAACAATATTCTTTTTCCGACTAACAAAGATACATATCAACTGTTTATACTGATTAAGGCATCCTCTAGAAAAATGGACTCTTGGTGTTCAACATTTAGTTTTAGGAGTTTTATAAAAGTCTATAAGCGTTAAATGAACATCTTCACATAGTTCTTGTTTAACATTTAAACAAACGAAAAGCGACTTTAAGTTATTCATTATTTAAAAGCATAGAGTTCATTGGTTAGGTAGGCCATTGTTTCACCATGTAACATAGATATGAAAGTGAATTTACTTTAGCAGTGAGCATCCACAGAATGAGTTTCGGATATTCATATCTCATAACAAGTACGATATGATCAACTTAGTGGGTCGGAATCCAGATTTTAACTTTAGTTAACTTGTAATAGGATATGACAATGTGTTTAGTCAAAACGTTTACTAAGATAACATTTACTCAAATGATATTATAATATGCTTTCATAAAAGGAAGCATAAAAGTATTTGAACTAACGCACTGAAATAAAAATAAGTCATATGCTTAAACATGTCACAGATAATAATAGTTTCGTGAATAAGTCCAATCGAATTCTGAGTACAATTTCTTTCATTATTGTTATGCAACTAAGAAAATAATATCAAATTCACATTGTATTTTAAAGTTATATTTTTATTACAGATTAATCAGTGATAACAGTGGTAGTGTTAGACATTTATCATCATTTAAATAACAAAAGCTACTAAAATTAAAATCTTTCACATCGATAACGGGTAGATTAAAACCCTTATAAGGGAGTTATAATTAATCCCATTAGCTCAAACTAGTTACTATCTGAGCCCTGTAGTTAAGTGGATAACCCGTTGGCCTTTGAAACGAACGGTAATGCATTCGAGTGCCAGGAGTAAATGTCGACAAGCATGTAGGTACATACAACTAATAGGTCTCAAAAAGGACGAAATACTCGCCCTGGATCCCACTGCTAGCCAATTTTTAATTCCGTTTAGTAACTTTAGAAAAAGTGTTAAAAGCAACAAATTGACTGTTTTACATTTGTTTCATGCAATATACAATTCACTATGGAAAACAATTAGACAAAATAAATCTTTGTTTCTGTACATTTATATATTAACAGGATAGATGTACCTCATCAGAAAAGGCACTTAAATTCATTATTTTCATTGTTGATATGAATCATAATAACATAATTTAAGCATCAATTACTTCCTATATCAATGAAATATGCTCAGTAGAAGAGATAAATCAATTAATCCCATTGTATTGTTACAAATAAATAACACATTACACCGGGAAATAGAAGTAGATATGAAAAGGATGAATAACAACTGGAAAGGATTACCCAGGACAGGGTTGGATGGAGAGTGCTGGTGGTTGGCCTATGCTTGTCCACGAGGGGTAACAGGCGTAAGAAAGTAATTGTTATAAATATCTAATTTTAATGATAACTTGATTATTGAAATCGTTTTATCATCATACACCTAATTTTCTAATGGAGAAACATTTGATTTGCTTACTTTTCATCATATTTATCCACCTTTTCTATTTGTCTCAGCACATTGTGTAAAGAACTTTGATTACAATTACTAACAAACAGTAATGTTACCAATGAATCACCATATCTCAGTAGCCAACTACAAGTTCATGTATTGGTCTTTAGGCCTATGGTTAGTGATGCTTAGCTGTCCAAGTAGAGAAAAGTGAAGTGGAGACCCATTTGAGCTATTTGATCTAGCTATTACGTGGAAAAGTATAATCATACTTCATTATACGTCCCATCATTTTCATTTAAAGGTACTCAGTATTCTAGTACTGTTAGATTAAGTAACTATTTTTTACAACAACCTTGTTCTACTTGTCATCGTAAAATTAGATTACACAAAATTACAAATCCTCTTCCCGAAATGTTTCTTTGAAACACGACTTAAGTACGGTTTTGTGTAGTATTAAATTTTCTTGAAGTGTTCACATGCATACAATTTTGTGTAAATTAATTCTTCCAATTAAATTTGAGCATCTTTATATAGAGATATTCTTGAATACGTCAGTGTTAATATTTTTTCTATAGAAAAATCAATACAGTATATCATTCGAAGACAGGTTTTGTTATAGACGGTGATCCGTTAGAGAACCATTGGAACTAAGTAGTGCTCGTCAAATATTCTATTCTTGTCTGGGATGTCTCAATAACATACAACTATAACACCACAGGAGATCGAAGCCCGAACTTTCAAGTGTTAAGACTATCAGAAAACTGTTTAGAATATTAAGTCAGAAGCTTATGGTCGGCATTTTCAACTGTAGCCAGTTCTCAATATACACCAATAATCAGTCACTGATGAGAACATTTTTACTCGTTTTTTCGTTAAAGTCCATCAACCACCATTTCTCAATAGAATGTCGGGGGTCTATCCTACTGCTGATCACTTGTGGGTATCATCAAACGAAAACTACTTCAGCACATTTGTGGTATAAGGTAGTCTAATATAGTAATAGATTTCATATCCATCATCTAAAGTTTAAACTATCGTCGAAGTCGTAAATAAGCATACCGTTTACGAATTCCCATCATTCCTGTTTTTCTCGTCTGTTGTAGTTGATTTATTTGTGAATATCAATATATTTTAAGCATTTTAATTAATGAACAACACATTTGCTTAGGTACAGAGATAATGTTATAAATGTCATATATTTGAATCAGACAAGTATCACGAAATAATGTGTCGTCCAATAGAAGATCAGCTTTACTTTGAAACTGAAGTCTAGAAGAATCATGAGATTAACATGTGTAATACATTTCGAGCAACCTGACATTTATGATCTGATACATGTACTTGTTAAGACATTATATGTGGAAGATAAAATGAAATATCTGAGTCGCGTTTTACTCATACCATTCTTTATATTTGTAAGCTATTACAAAGCACTAAAGAATATTGAAGCATTTAATTAATTTGTTACACTTACTGACTAATGAATGCTTCTACCTTCTCCAAAGTTTACATTTTGAACAAATTCAAATATCTGTTTATATATATATATATATATATAGTGTGTGTGTGTGTTACTGATGTCGACAGATATAAGTAGTATGTATCACCAATAAAAAACAGAATGTCTGGCAGCAGGAGGTTAAGAAAATCTAAGAGAAGGGAACGAGAACATAGAGTGATTGGTATAGAAACGTAGGAACAACAAAGTCTGAGACAATTGATGGATATTTTGAAAATGAAGTATTTACCGTCTGGTTCTCAGACTTTAACAAGATATTCTGTGATGTTGTGTCCTAGTACATTTAGTATTCCTCACCCGTGTTCTCGTTCATCACATGTATATACATTGAAGAAATATTAAACTTCATACAGGTCCACCGACTGATGTAAATATTAAAGGAGTAATTTTTGACTCATTCAAGTTGTTCGCTTTAACTACAGTTGCTTCAAAATCTAGATTTCTAGAAGTGGTATAGTCAAGGTTATTTTCATCAGTTCTACCAATCCACCTAATACTGTAGTCTACATAGTAATCTAACTAGTAATTATGTTAAATATTAGATACTTCTTACAACTATTGGAAAACGAATATCACGTGAACAGTAGAACACTTCATTTGAAAGACACTGTTTCGATTTTACTTAAATTGACTTTCTGAAAAACATAACTTCACAGAAATCCCTCTTGATTGTCTTTAGATTTTAGGTGTAAAGGGTTATTAAAACATTTTAATCAAGAAGTAAGATAAAGACATAGATACTTTCGCTATTATGGTTTAAAATACTCCAAAGATTTTGTTAAAACTATAGTATGTTTTTACACTGAATATGTCATGGTGACTTGTGGAAATTGTATTAATTTTAATAGTTGGATTGATGAGTCGATTCACACAATGATAATAATCATGTACTCACTAGTGACTAGCTTCAAGACAAACTTCCTGAAGTTCTAATGAGAAGCTGTGACCAATGAATTTCAATCCGTGTCGGGTGTGAGACAGTTTCCCACCTTAGACAATGGAAGATAGTCGTGTGATATTGTGGATTGGTTGAAATTAGACATTAACACCATTGGATACCGGCTAAATGGTTCAGATGTTAAGCGTTCGCATATGAGACTGAAGGTCCTTAGTTCAAGTCCTGCATGCAGGATCATGGATGTGCAATGGTCAGGAGTCCCATTCTAGAACGAAACCGCCGTTTAGTGTCTCCAGATTCTCACAGGTGGTCTAGCTAGATCGACTCATTAATTCAACTATTATCTATAACATTACTTTATGTAAAATAACATTAATCGTTTATAGATTTCTACCTTCTTCTACTTTAGAAATAAGTAAAAATTCAATTATATTTGCTTTTACAAATTTTTCTCAAACTTCTAATTCATCTCATTCAATTAACGACATATATATATACATACTATTATATTAATATACCTAATTATCAGATGATAAAATGCATATAATCTGATAAGTGTACATGAAAAGTATAGAGAGAAAAAGACAAACAAGTATTAGTTCTATAATCTACAAGGGTAGATAGAAAGAAAAAAAAAAGCATAAATATACCATATTACTAATGAACTAGTTTGAGAAATACAGTAAATAATTAATATTGTCATGAGTATTATACAATTTGCTTTGAATAATACATTTTCAAAATTCAATAGAACAGTTTGGACATTGAACATGATGATATATAAACATATGTATATATATATATCTATTCATTTATTCTGTCGTTGATAGATTTATATAAACAAATGGAAAATAATTAAAGTAAAAAACAAAAAAAGGATCCTCAGGAAAAAAAAACACATTTTTGGCTTTTAATAACCAAATAATAAAAGGTTTCCATATTCATTAATTATATGATTAATGCTTATACTCTTACTACTTCTACCACTATGGGATTTGGATCAACAATTGTTTCTCTGTGCTAATGTAGTATGGCAACTCGAACTGATGTACGTACGTACGAAGTTCTATGTTGTGACTGACTGACTGACTGCCTGACTGATTATCATGATATAGTTGATGTATAAATGCAACATCTCACTTACTATTTTATATTTCCCTTATTTCAACTTTACTATTCTATGTATTTCTATGTTAAGCTTAATGGATTTTTGACAACGATAAATATTATTTTATTATTTTTTTTGGAAAAAAAATTAAAACTCGAATGCTTGCAAATGTAATCATCAGTTTTTATTTTACTTTTGCCGTTATTCCATCTTTCCTTATCGTTACCTTAATGTCACTGTTCAACACTACTCTGGTCTATGTGTATTTGCCATAGTAAGAGGACATTGTTAAAATATTTTAACCTGAATTGAATACATTTTGTAAAATCCTTTTCTTTGTATTCATATGTAAATAATAAATCATCATGAAGATGATGAAAATTCATGCGATTCAAAGTTAGTGAAAATGTTATCTGATTTAGTTAAAAGGTGATAAAAGGTGATAAAAGGTGAAAGAAATTCCTCTCTTTAAATCCATTTTGTATCGTTTGCTTGAATTTACCTGTTGATGTTTGAGACTACGATTGTAGCATATGTGCATACTGGGCATATTGACTCGATATTGCCTTAACTCACAAGCATTATAGTGGCTAGCAGTGTAATCCAGGACGCGCATGTCGTCCTATTTGGGACTTATCAGCTGGATGTATCAACATCCCAGAATTGATCTTCACTCCAACACTCGAACCTGATACCGTTCGCTCCAAACGCTATGGTGTTATCCACTTAGCTACTGAGTAATGATAGCCACATGCTTGTCAAATGGGGTGAAGTTTAAATTCACTTGGTACTGTTAGCTCAAATCTTCCCATTGATGTTTAGGACTGCAATTGATCAGTTTCTTATTTATTCAAAAACTAACTCGACTGTTCTGAGCTTGATTCTCAAGTCTTTTCACTGATTTATAAATAAGTAAAACCACACAGAATTAGTGTCATTATGTTTCTACTATAACTATTTTTCAGGTTCACGTAGTAGGCAAATAATACTTAAAACTATGATTTATGAATAAGTAATACCTGGTATATTTTCTTCTATCTTAATACAAGAAAGTATAAACTATTAGAAGTTTAGGATTTATTGTAAAATCTTCAAGAATTCATACTTTAGAGGTTTCAAATATACTTCTAATCAAACCTTTTCTGTTGAAAACTTTTGATTTAAAAGCATAATGAAATGAAAGATCAATCTATATTTTCGCGTTGCGTTGAAAGGGGAGTAATATTGAACAAAAATGACAATGAGTAGAAGAATGTAAATTTGACGTTTTTATCCCATTATATCACCAATTAACAATCTTCCCTCATCCTCACCAGATAAAACGTAAACAGAAATAACCTTTCACCAGATAGTTGAATTCATAATACTTATTATGTTTAGTGATTAATATTCAACTTTAAGCCCCTTATAAAAATGTTGATGATTGGTTTTTCTTTTGGCAGCTGCTAGCTAGACATCTTTAGAGATGATTATCCCGAAATTTACACATTTTGTTTCACGGGTCCATCAGTCACCTACAACGTAGGACCAGGCACAAATATGAATCGGTCCAAGTTGCCATACCTCATCCGCACAACAAGATGAACACCAAACTTATAGAAGTAGTTAATTTAATGGTGGTATTATATAAAAAAAGGTTGTATATAAGGATATAATACAGGAAGAAAGACAGATATGAAGCAATTTTAATCTCAAAGGTTTAAGGAAAGTGTTTCACAGGTAATCTTAGCGTAATCATATGTCTCAAATTACTGTTTATGTATTACTTCTTTACTTACACATTTCACCCCACCCACCAGCATCCTTCATCGATTTCTTTCCTGAGCAACCCTTTCTAATTGTTTGCTGTTGATCTATAATGAGCAGTAGCTAAAGAGATTATGCCTAAAAGGTCTTATCATATTTGAAAATATATGTGGTATCCTAATTATATAATAACTGTAACAATAATGCTAAAAAGTCTATTTGTCTAACACTAATAATGATACATCGGATTTTTACCATAGCTTCCTAGCAATGAAGCATATAAAAAAAAGAAATAGTTGTACTATTACATTTTTAACTTTGTTACATAATAAAAATATTTCATTCACAGAATAACTGCAAATCATTTCAGATATAATATAATCATAAAGTTGATAGCAAAAAGTTAACATTTTTACAATTTGACTAAATTATAAGCAAAGATGGATAGTGACTAGCAGTGGAATTCAGTAGCTGAGTGGATAACGCGATGGCGTTTAAAGCGAAAGGTACTGGGTTCGAGTCCCCAAGTGAACATCAACTCTGAGATTCAGGTACATTCAGCTGACTGATTTCACTGCTAGCCACTATCCACCTTTGTTTATAGTGCTTGTGAATTAAGGCAATATCGAGGCAATACGCACAGTATGCACATATGGCCAATAAGAGACTGACCAGTTACAGTCCTAAACATCAATGGGAAGATTCAAACAAACAATATTAAGTGAATTTGACTAAATCATGTTATCAATTTAACAATCAACTTAACCTCAATACAGTAATTGAACAAAAGATATTCAGGCAAATGAAAACGTAGACTATTTCTTAGAAAAGGTATAAATATCTAATTTTTTCGGAGAATCACCTAGTGATATTAATAACTATTGTATACGTTGTATAATACATCGTTTAATCCAAGAAAAATTGCCTTTTTTACCCTACTCAAACACGTAATTCATGACAACTTCTTCAATGCGCTAATGTCTTTTCTTTTATTCATTGTAAAATGAAAAAGTATCTACCATTTCAAAAAGTAAACTGTCAATGTTTTTTAACATATTAATAAGTTTAAACGAATGAAAAAAATTTAGTGTCGAACATCTCTGAATGTAATTCTTTGTGCTTGGTGTACAGTTCTTGGTTTGTTATATCGTTTTTCAATTGTTATACATATAGCTATGTATGATTAATTATATGAAAGATAAATTTATTATCTCTCACAGTATAAAAGTTCTTTTTCAATATCATTTGTCATTTATTGTATATTGAAGGAGTCACATATACGCATTATGACTATCATAATAGTATCCTTGTCCACTTTAAGACGTATGAGTATAGGAGAGAAAGACAGTCAAAGAGATAACGAGAATTGTGTATTAACTCATATGAAATAAGTTTTCTTTAGGTCATATTACTTGACCACAATATTATTTTATAGAAAATACTACCATTGCATTACGTTAATAACTTATCGAATTATTCAGTAAAACCGTGTACTTTCAGCTGGATAGCTGAATCATTAGCCTTTGATTCTCTTCCTTAACAATTTTGTTAAAAAGAGTTTAGTTGAAACACTTTATTTGAAATATAAATCATTTCTGTCAGTTTATCATCGTAGCAAGTTCTTTTGTTAGTAGACAGTAACATGTAAACTGCTCATTTTTTATGAATTAATCCAAGTCAGGATGCTACGTCAATTAATGACAGATAAAAAAACATCAACTAATTTTCCAGTGGAATGAAAAGTAACTAACTAAAAGTAATAACAAACACTAAAAATAATGATATGTCATGTATGCTTTACCAAATCCAAGAAGGAGGCAAAAGAAGCGTCATATCCATAAAAATATTTTTTTTACACCGTGGTCACTACTTTAGCTAAGAAAAGCTGTATAAATTAACCAAATAAAGAAAACATTTGAAAAGAATGATGTTGTGATTTAGGTAACATTCACACCATAGAGCCACGAAGCACTAGAGAGAACAATTGAAATAAAACTATTAAATATAAAAATGAGAGATATAAACAGTTTACCAGTCACTGATTCAAATCATTAACAAACATCTTTTAGCATGTGGTTATTGGTAAGAACTAAAATCAACGAAAAATTCCGTCTTACTTTTTTAAAGATTCATTTTATGAAGGGATCAATGTTAGACCATCATTGAAAGCCTGGAAACACTAGACGGCCATCTCGTCCTAGTACGGGACTCTTGAACAGTGCTCACCCATAATCCTGCATGTGGGACTTAAACTCAGGGCCTTCGGTCTCGCGCCTGAACACTTGACTTCTAGACTACTGGCCGGCATCAAACGGTGTTAATGTCCAACTTTAACCAATCCACGATATTGAGCGAACACTCACCATTGTCTTCGGTGAGTAACTGTCTCCCAACAGACACAGATTGAAATTCACTGGTCATAGCTTCTCACTAGAGCTCCACGAAACTTTTCTTGTTGTTCAATCGACAATAATTTAAAGATGCTAGCATCTATGCCCAGCAAGGTCGTGGACAGGCACTGCTGAAAAATTTCATACCAGGATGAAATAGTTGTTCTCTACTTCTTGGTTTTTAGTGATTGGTTGACTAAAGTCAATCCATAATCTAAAGTACAAGATTTAACAATCTCGATGACTTCCTTTCACTAATAACAGTCACCAATAAATCAACTTACACCAATACTGTAGCTAATAGTTTTAAAAAAACATCTATTAAAATAACATCGTAGCAAGGAAATTCGGTTTTACAGAATTATGATGACGGTAATAGCTTAAATTAAATTACCAAGTGCTGATACCATGTTTACAATAAAATTTATTTTATCATGTTGTTGAAAATGGTTGTAAGAGTTTAAACAACCAAATTTTCCTTGCTTTTCCTAGTTTAAAATAAACAACAACCATTAATTTCTCTCGTATTCAACAGTACCCACTTCCATTGAAGGGGTTTTAATCAATTTGTTTAAGTAGTATTTGAAAAGTTTATTGTGGTGTGCTTCTACCTCAAAATATCTTCTTGCTATTCATTTGGATACAATCAATAAATCTTACTGAAAATACGACGACTGAACACCGGTTCAGTACTTTTTCACTTATACTATCTAGTTTAGTTTTTTATTTTTTAAAGAAAACTTCAAAGTTAAAATAAATTTTATATTCGGATACAGATAATTATTATGATAAAAAGATTTTAAAAGTAGTCATGATAATGGTAATAATTGTTTGCAAGCGACAAAATACAAGCCATTAATTATGAGAGTGTATCAAACATTCTTTTTAGTAGTCTGGTCTATGGTCCTGTTTGTCTTATCTAACTAAAGAAGTTCAAATCAGACTATAAGTCAATTTTTTAAACCTTATTTAGTTTAAATGGTCAAGTGCTTTTACAAACAGCGATATGTATAGTTTTATTAGGATTATTAAGGTAGGTGCTACTTTCGGCCCTGGAATGTTTAATATTCATGGAATGAACGAGTGGCAATATGTATTTCTGGTATACCCAGTGATGCCTTCAGGACTCAGTGGCTGAGTGGATAACGCGATGGCGTTTGGGGCGAAAGGTACTGGGTTCGAGTCCCGGAGTGAACATCAACTCTGGGATGCAGGTACATCCAGTTGACGAGTCCCAAATAGGACGAAACGCGTGTCAAACTGGATTCCACTGCTAGCCACTATCCTTGATGTCTTCAATCAGTTTTTCACTATTCTCACTTTCCAACGGTGAATATGTTATATGTAAGAATTATTTTGTATATTTCTGAAGAATTGCGATGTAACTCATTACAGTTGCTATGATGTAATTAAACACTCGTAGTCAGGATATTATTTTTTGTCACGTTATTGTCTAATTTACGATTACTAATTGCTACACTAAATCTTAAACCAATCACCAAAGTACAGTGCGGTAGATATTCATGTACAAACAGTAAGTTTTCTTAGATAAAATCTGTCAATTCCTCTTTTAAATAAAGAAATACGTACTTGATTCTAATAGCCTTCATAGTTTGACATGCATTCATATATACATAGATTTAGATATCAAGAACTGAATTCAAAATATTCTGATTTACTTGTTGTAAATTGAATAACTGTTTTATGTCTCTAAATAGAGCTTACCTGGGACCAATACAATAAATTCATTATTATAATGATCCTAATAAGCTTATGTTACATTTGGAAGTTACTCTGTGGGTGGGCCTATAAAATCAAAATAAATGATGCTTTTATTTCAATTGGTAGGAAATGTTTACTTTCCAGAGACCATAATGATAAAATGACTAATGATGTTGAATTTACACCGGACCTATATATTTGTAAATTCGATCTATGGAATTTGATTGCCATTAAATTCTAGATAAAACAATGCTTGTTACGAATACTGGTGTGTAACTGATTTATCCTATATTTTCTGGTATTTTGTCTTTTTTATTTTCTATCTCGAATGGATAGTTTCTTAGTATGAAAATTGAATATTTACTCAGTTAACTAAGACAATCATAACCTATATAACTCAACAAAGGTTTCCTATAACTATTATTTAGATATGTTTATAACTTCGTATACTCAAGAAGAATATCATATTGACCTATAAACCATTTGTAATTAGTATGCAACTTCTTGACTTATTCCTTCTGATATTTTTCTATTAACGTTAAGTATTAATTCATTTGCAAGATAAAAGAATAATTATGTCGTCCTCTTGAGAGGTTCCAAACCGGTATTTTAGACAACCACTATAAATTTGTAAGCACCAGATAGTCATTTGGTGCTAGTATAGAAGTCGTCAGTGGTACGTATCCATGATTCTGCCATCTGACATCTAACTAGAACGAAACGACTGTTCAGTCCTTCAAGGCCTTTAGTGGTTATCTAACTTAGGTTAGCTAGTGATCTCTCAAGAAAATCTATTAATCTCTATAACCTCCATACCGAAAATCTTCTTCTGACTAATGGATGGGTATGAAATGGACTTCCCAAGTTCAGTGATCTCTATTATATCGAGAGAAAGGCGATAACTCATCTACGACATTGAAAAAGGAGAGCTCTGTATAACAAAGTGGCCGAAGTTAAGTATGTGAACTACTTAACTAAGACTTATAATCACTTGATATTCATTACTGGAAAGTCAGACAATAGAATGAAATATCTGTAAAGTTTTTTTCAAAAGATCTTAGATGCCTATCAGATTATGGTAAGCATTATACTGACAATGAGATTTATTAGCTTCATAGTTACACATGTCATCAATATTGAAGAAGACGGGAATCCATATAAAACTGTAGGATTCTATTAAATGCTTCCGGTATTGCATAATTCACTTAAGATATTTTTGGTAATCATTAGTGGTAGATGATTAGGCTTTTAGCACAATGATTTATTCCATACTATGTGTTTAATTATGAAAGATGTTTTGCATCCATTAATTTCAAAGTAATCGACTTCTTTAAAGAGTCGAAAAAGATATTTATCACTGTGGTGGTTCTTGCTGAAGTTTATAGTAATTATTTTCATGATAACTGGTAAATCTAATGGAAGTGCGTAAGTCAATTATGTAGTCGAAATGTACAATTAAATAGTTTAAGACAATCTAAGCAAGAAACTAATTTTTGCAGTAGTTGTATATTAAGAAACTAAATCTCTCATATATTTCAACAGAAATCCATTTCTATGTTGTTCTATTGGTATAATCTGTATGTAGTAAAACTTAACGCAGACAAAACCTATCAACTGAACATTTGACGTTTTACGTCATGTCCTGTAATGAGAAGTACATGAAAGTACATGAGAGTGACTAAATAACCGAATGGTAAACTTATGTATTCAATAAATTTAACGAAGCAGCTTTAACGTAAAACATTTTATTCTCCTAAGTTTGATTTAAACATTAAAGTATAACTTCACATTAGAAAATCGTCACAACTATATTTAATTTTTTTAAATCGTCGAATTTATCAGACACAAATTTACATCATATTAAAAACAAGCACTGAAACATTATAAAATTGGACATAATGTTGTATGTCGTCATTTTATAGACACATAATTGCAAATGATTTGGCAATGAATTCATTGTATATGACCATATTCATATTCACTTTTATAGGATCTTTTTAACAGTTGAATCTATGAGTCGATCTAAGCTAGACTACCACTAAAAAACTGGAAGCACTGGATAGTCGTCTGATCTTAATATGGGACTCCTGAGCAGTGCGCACCCACAGTCCCTTACACGGGATTCGAACTCGGAGCATTCGCTCTCATGCGCAAACATAGAAGCTGACCAGTTGCATGACTGAACTTATTTGAATGAATATCAAAATGAGTGCAGATGTTTCGTTGTAGGCTTCGTTTCTTTATATTTATAAATGAATATTAATTGATAAATCATTGCCAATGAAGGTAATTATATTATAATTCACTGTATAGAAATAAATAGTTGGGTATATTAATGTATAAGTATAGAATATTTTCTATATTATATAAGATAATTCTTTTATAGTAGGTAGCTGAAGATAGTCAGAAGGGAACCCTGGACACAGATTTGTACTAATTGGGAATAGTTAATAAGACGTGCTTGTAATATTGAGTGAACTGTTGAACGCTGCGGAAATCGAACGTGTCTCACCTAGGTTTCCATTATATATATATATATATAATTTAAAAAAACACGTAAACGTGATCAGAGGATGACCATGTAAATGTTACTTTACTGACAGATTTTCATGCTTTAAACGTGACTCTAGAATGAACTAGTTTATTGTCTTTGTTTTAGTGATATGGGGTTTGCAAGGTACACAAAAAATATTGTTGACCTGTAAGCAAAATATCATTATCATTAAAAGTAATTCTAGTGTTGGTAGTAGTGGCGACAGTAACCACATCTTAATATTAACATTAGCTTATATTTAAACAAACACTGTAGAGAGTGGAAAAGAGGCCTTGAAAGATATCTGAGACTTTGATGGGGTAATATTTTTCTGAATTTTAACGATCACGTAGTGTTATTTTGAATGTGTTGACTAGAAATACGATTAAAATAAAGTTGGAGTGAAACTTTAGTAAAAAATGGTCTTTAAATCAGGGGTGACTTTTGGGATAGCTTACTGATACCTAGAAAAGTGAATCGATGCATTCCCTCGCATTCACACTGATTTCTGAACACACAGATTAAGTTTAATAAAGATGTGTTATCAGGGTACTAACTCAAATTCATTTCTTTTTTATCAGTTAGTCTGTTCGTTAGGTTCGAGAATAACATGATGTTTCTTCGATTTTGTGAGCCTTGACTATTCACTGTGGACTGTTACAATTCAATGACTTGAAAAATCTAGATACTGAAATAACACTGGTAGGATGTATAAGATTACGTAATAAGAATTGTACAGATAGTTGGTCCATGAAACGTATATTTGAAAAGAAGAGGAGGGGATGAAGAAGAATAAACGAACTAAGAGTATGGAAAATAATAAATAAAATCTTTATTGAGGCTAATTCGGCCAAGGAAGAGATAAAGGTGTTAGAAATTTCTTATGAATACAAAGACTTAGATTCTTAGCTCTAATTCCTACAGCTTCTGCTATGTATGAGACAAGATCGAACCCCTTAAGAAAACTTGTAGGAATAAGACAAATCACGTTAAATGACCTATTTCTATCTACTGCATGACTACTACCAACAAGTATGATAGGAAAGAGCTGCGTATTGTTTTGACGGTACCATTTCCTAACCACGAAGAGAGGTGTTCACCAGCTGGTTGACTCAGTTGTTTTGCTGTGTCCGATATAGCTTTTTATGCAGGAGAAGCTGGATCCGTAGATGCACATAGATTTGGCAGACCCAATCTATGGTGATTCCTCAACTGAAAGATAAGTTACTTGGTTCCGTATTGACTGTTTTAATAATTTCGTATATGCATATAAATATTACTGTATATTAAAGTAAGGCCTGATGAGGATTTAGTTGAATACAATATTGTTCGCTTATATATGTTGTTCGAATAACTAAAAAGACAGCAGCATCACTAAGGACTCTTTAGCATTGACAAAATAATTTTGATACCCAGTTGAAGGAAGAGCCTATGATCAAACCCACAGTCAGTTCGACCAGCTCAGAAAACTAAAAATATCATTGCTGAACTATTGCTCTTTAAATTATTTTTACAGTAGAAGTTTGTAAACTTACAACAAATGTGATTTGTTCACTGATATCACTACATAGTATCAAGTAAAATCGAACTCTTGCATCATTACCATTTACAATAATAGCTTCATCTTGTTATTAGGATGGTTCACGATAGTCTCCTATAAATTGAGCCTGTATTGATGCTAAAATGAAGTAATTTGTATTGCATTAAGTTAAATACAATACAGTATAGAAATGTCAGTTCGAAAGATCGATCATATATTAGTCTATTATCTTCATATAAGAATATCTGATTTAGTTTCAAGTTACCAATTTTACAGAAAGAAATCCTCAAATATTTAAATTAAATTTCACTGAGAAAAACGACATTAATGAAAGTACTGTACTTTAGGTTACTATAGTTAATAGAGTATATCTTTTGGAGTAATTTAAAAGGAATATTGCGACGTAAAATGGGAACAAATTAATCTTGGCTAGTATACTTTGTAAGAGAAACCTAATCAGAATGTTAGTTTAAGATTAACTTCATTAAAATTTAATTTAATTGAAATAGGAATCCAATTCATTGTTCTCTTTTAAATTACATTCAATAGACCCCTAGTTTAATCATTTTAATTTAATGAATCCAAGTTATTTTGATTAACAACTGAAGATACATAATTTAATCAGAAATTGTTAAAAACGCTATCCATAAAATGTAAAGGGTTTTATTAGAATCCGGTAATCGATATTATCAAAAACGAGTTGATTGAAAAAAAGATTAAAATAATCAATATTGATAATGGTAAACAACTGGATGATAATGATAAACAAACTGATGTAAGTTGATATGGGACAAAGTACATTATCAATAAAATACTCATGAATAACATTTATTTAATTATTATAAGAGATTGTTAAGTATACTCCCATTTCATTTACAGAATAAATCCAATATTATTTTTAATCAATTGTACATTGATAGAGTTCAAACTTGAATGATTTTATATGTATCTTACTCTATTCTATCTGTAATCCACCTTTGAACACAATAAGACATTGTATATTCTGAATCCTGTTACATACAATACAATGTGTCAGTTCATTGATAACTAAATTGCAATATCTCAATTCGCTTTGTTATTTTATGTTAAACTTATATTTCATCATGATTCTGTAATGACATATAAGTAGCAATGGAATATACTTTATGGTCATGTTTAAACTAATATTAGGTCAATTATTAATGGATGATGACTCGAAGTATTGGTAAATCTAGATCTAATTGTACTAGTTACTAGTGGTAATCAATATTTTGTCACATAAAAATCATAGAATACCGTGTCAAATTATCAAATGAATAATTCGTATGTAACTAACTCCGAATTATTCATATAATATGACCAGCCATATCTTAATGTAACAATACAAAGTACTTAGAAATAGATATGATCAGTATTTTCTGTTATTTACAAAGATTAGCTGGGATAAGCAACTGATGTAGGCGAAGTTTTGTTTTTGAATGTGCATCGTGATTGTCTATAAGAATATCGGCGATCTGGTAACTAACTAAAAAGTACAATTTGTTCTTTCTTAGTATTTAGGGGGAAACCTATTTTTACATTTTGTTTTGAAATTTAAGTAGATAATGTGATAATTTTCCTAGCTGAGTATTTCACCAAATCTGTTGTTGACTGATGAAGTTAAATTTGTAAATAATATTATTATATTTAAAACAAAAACATATTAAGGAAGCTCATATATCTAGACACCAGTCAATCGTATCGATTTATTAAATAAACAAAACACCAAAAAAACTTATCTAATCATTTACTGTTTATTGTTCAAATGGTATTAGTGTTAAGCAGTCTAGTTGATAATCTTGTGATATTTGAATTCATAGGTAATATGCTAAGGTCATTATTAAATTATCAATCGCTTTACGAAACTTCATACTAAATACTTTCAGTTTATTTGATCTCAGAGACTTACAATTGATTGATCATTAGGCAGTGACCAATGTCATTCGTGTCAGGTCCTTCTTAGTGCAGATCCAACCACCACCTTAGATCTTAAAGTATCGCAATTTATAACACAGACTTCGGGCTGCTTAACCTTGTATTGACTGAAAGAGAACAGATATGATACCATAAGTGTTTTGAGTCAATTGGGTACCTTGTCGTTAATTTGAATAAATTTCCGACAATAAAAGCCATTAAAATACGAATACATAACATCTGTTTTGATGTCCTGACAAAATAACTGAGACTAAATTTATTGCGTAGAATATTTATTTTTCTAGAAGAGAAAATTTATTATTTATTTGCTAGTACACAACTTTAAATTTTTATTTCTGAAACCTGTTAGCAGTAAATAAGATGCCATGCAAAATAACGGGTTGTCGAAAAATCGTTCACTATCGCCTAAATATTTACTTAAATGAATAAAAAATAAACTATGTAACCATGGCCACCTTTTAAAGAACTCGGCCCTCAAGTACTATGTTCCATAAGCTAGAAACCCATCCCACCTACCAAGTTTTGACTGTATCACTAGTTTAGCTCAGAATAGACCTCACGATTATAGTTAATAAGTTACATTACATTAAGACACCCACTACAAACAGGTCATAACATAATTCATCTTTGTCATTATATGGCTCAACGTTTGAGTTTTATACAGTTAAAATTGATATTATGTGGCCCCAGTACTTTATCGATTACTTTTTTCAGCAAAGTGTATACATGGTTCACTGAGCATAAACATGGAAAAATTAGACAGTGACTCACTAATGTAGTTCATTGTCTCGTTGCTATTCTTATCTTAGTACACGTCTCTCTTTCTCTCTCTCTCTCTATATATATATATGAGTAGAATATCTGCCAGTACTATAGTTATACGAGAAGTAGTTTTAAGATCTTTTCATTTTTTAGTGCATAAGTTATTTGGAGAAACATTTTTCACTGTCAAACTTAATTCTTTGTTTGCAAGTGCATCCATAAATGTATATTATGATATGTCCTTTAATAGGCACGTGAATAATTTCTTTTTCAGTTTAAACTCCAAATATCATGCTCCAAGGAAGTATTCTATCCCTCTCCCGTTATATTTACACCTTTCCTTTTTGCTTTATTTGTCATTTGTGTGTCCATTGTTAATATTGTTGGTATTGTTGTCCTTCATTCTGTGTTGGTACTGTTGTCTTGGTTATGTTAGTAAAACGATAACTTTACATTACTTATTAACAGCACCTAGTTAAGAGATAAGAATGGATTAGCATAACGGCCATTAAGTACTAGTTAGCGTATAAATAAAATAAAAACAAATAAATAGATGATATCAACAACTGATTATGTGTATATTTAACAAGAGGTAGTGAAGGAGAAAAGATGGAATTTCTCTTAAAATTAAATTCAAACATTACTTGTTTTCTTTTTTTGACAATCAAAATTGTAAATGTGTAGTAAATATTTGACAGATCAACTTATAGATTTCGTTCAGTACACTAATTCGCTTCAATAGTCAACGAGCAGTAGTCAAGATACCTTCAAATTTATATGTATATATATTCCATAAACATTACACCCTAAATATAATTGATGGTGACAGCTGTTGAACCCACTGAATATACATAAATCATTTGGAATTCTTACAAAAAAGATTTCAACGCTTGTATTTAGTAGAGACTTGACACGAATGGTTAGTTGATTCCTTCTTCTACTAATTAACGGAGTTTTAACATGGTTATTTTTATCTAGAAGAATTTTTTGCTTTAATTGTAGCTTTTTTTTACTAAATATATACCGTTAAAGTTGAAGGATCTTTTGTTTTTGGTTCGCTGGGGAACACTAATATTATTAGGTGAATTTGTTATGTAATGGGATGGAAGAGAGAGATCATATGAGATAACCAAGATTGTCAGTACATCGTGAGTACAGAATATGACTCACAGACTAATTCACTGAAGACTCATCACATACAACTATCACCTGACAACCGTAGAGAAAGTAATAGTATTGAATGTTGTGTACAATATAGAAAGTCCCATGTCTAATCAGGACTTAATGTTATAGCTACAATCCACAGACAGAGGACTGTGAATATTCGTGAAGTTATTGCATAAGATTAAGAATCAGATGTTTGGTAACGTACAAAGCAATTATTACTACATGAAAACAAAACAGAGCATCTTTTTTACCAAAGATGGTTATCTGATATCTTCGGCTTGATTTCTAGTTTGAACAACAGTGTTTCCCTCTAGAAAATCTTGAAATGTACCATTTACATTTCAAAAACTTATACATAAAATACATTTTGTACCGAATACACAATTTCTCACTGATTATTTAAGATTTCATAAAATGGGAAGATAAACCATAGTGCTATTCTCTATTTCTGAGAAAAATTCATCAAAATCCTTTAAAATCTCCACTTAATCAATGCACCTTTGATGAGCGCTGCTAAAATGTTATTAACAGACTTTTTATTGTTACGTCTGTTGTCAACAATTTGTCTTCTATTTGTGTGTAGTGAATTTGCTTGTTTACCGGTCTAAAACAATAATTAACAATGGGAGACTACAATTTTATCCACTGAAAATAGATTTATAGTGTGTGAGTAACTTTCGGTTTAGTTTTCCGTAATACACACCCGACAATTAGTCATTCATAAGTTTGAGTCATTATTATACTCGCTACAACATCAAATATTGAAATCAGATAACCGAAGAAAGAATATATGAAATGTTTCGATTAGTCTATGAGTTTTCACTTAACATGTACGAATTTTGTTCTTTTTCTTTGTAAACGTTTGTTGTTTTTAAACCAGGATAAGTTTCGTAAATCACTAGACAGTCTGCTTATTGCAATCAAGGATGGAAGTGAAGTCTATTAGAAAATGATTCTAATAGTATATTACAAATCAACCTAAACTGACATCGAAAAATGAGAACTCACCAAGTGCTTATTTGTCATTATTTTAATTAATTGCTTGCTAACTGATAAATAATTTCATATCAAGATCAGTGAGGGTTATATATTGTGTGTAAACTTATTCCATATATTTCCGCCACAACACGTTTTGGGATGTAGTTCGATTTAGGATTATCTGTAATTTTTTTGGAACCTTTAACTTTATTTCCAGTTATATTCATGGCCATCGCGTGCATATCACGTGAAAAATCAATGAATTCAAACGGCTATAATATACACCAGTTTTGTCACATATTGGAATTGTTTTAACCTCATCCCATTATTTTCAACCTAGAAGAATAAGTATGAGAAATCTCTGAGAATTACATCCCAGATAAATGTACTGGAAAATGCTCTAAGTTACTTTTAACGCATCAACTGAAGAATTATCAAGAGTCATTATTGAACAAATAGTTCGTTCCGTTTTGGAACAACCAAGCAGTTATCTTTCACAATTCAGTAGTGGGTTAAAATTAGAAGCTCTAAATAAAACGACAACATTACTTCATTGATTTAAAATTCAATTTCAGTTTATTTTAAACAATATATATGTTGTTATCTAGGTAATAAGTAGAAAATGATCACGAAAATCAAAGAGTAAAAATATTCCCTAGTTAGTAGACATCCTCGCCATTTAGTAGTCGGAAAGTATTAGCAAATAGATGAAAGCCAGCAAATGTGTACCAGTTCAAGATACCCCAGTTTATTTGACAATAACTTTCTGGTTTCTAGTAGTTGTCTAGCTAAAGCAAGTTCTTGATGTACACTTTCTTCAAGAAGTTCTACAAATCTGCAATTTGATCTACAGAGTGATTTGAGAATACGCTACATGACAATCAACATTCACAACCGATAAAAAATTTATTTCATCAACAATCCTTAATTAATAAGCTGTAATTTAAAAAGCGTTGTCACCTAACTGTATTTCTGGTCATTAGTTTAGACCTTTAACTATATCATCTAAAAAGGCTTTTTCACAAACGATATTCATCGTTCATACATGTAGATTTTCGTAAGTTTTTAAAAATCAGAACAGTGAAAATAACCCAAAATAGACATAAGCGATTTTGAATTGCATAAAACAACTAGGTAAATATAACTTGAAATAAACTGGAAAGAGATAATAAAAAAATTAAATCTACCATAACAGTGATAAATTGGCCGCTATTCCCTTTTGGAAACATAAGTTAACTGTTCGTTTTTTGATAGTGAGGCTTCAACAAAAACAAATAAGATTTTCCCATATACTGATTGAGGTAGATCAGTTTAATTACTAATAATCAGCAACACGATAATATAAAACCATATGATAAGCATCATTCTAGTTAAACAATCTACTGGTTATCTGGGCTCACCTTAGGGCACAGAGCATTGAGACTCGCAGTGATATGCATCGAATTCGAGTCTCAGTGTGGAAATCAACACAGATAAAAGACTATCCAACCAATAAATCCAAAATGAACCGAAGCACCTTTTCTGGATCCCGTTGTTAGTTATGATCCGAATATACTAAACAGGAATTTAGATTTTTGTTTACACTTATTTTAAATGAACTGCAATCACTGATAACGTGAGTTATTGAACTGTTAATGAATGGGACAGAATTGGATTTCAATTTATTTTAAAAAAATACTCAAAAATACAAACATGTGCCCTTCCCTTTGTTCTTCCAAAATTTATGCTTCATTATACACATATACATTGTTATGCTTAATTAGAGGTAATATTTTTTTATTGAATGAAGTAGTCAGTATATAATTTATCTTTACTAACAGAATACTAATTTTAGATTACTTAACTCAATCAGTTATTATTAGCAATCATTATTTTATATAGTTTAGATCATGAGTCAGTTGAAGCTAGCCCACCATGGAAAACCTGGAAACACTGGACGGCCGTTTCGTCCTATTGTGGGACTCCTCTTTTTCTGTTAATTTATAAACACTGTTATCTCCATCAAGTGGTTAGAGACTTTGGAAAGAAAACCATGTTCTTACGTTTTATGCCAGTTACCATTTAGCAGCAAGATATTTCTGGAATCTGGATTGATCTGATTTGTTTCATGAGATGATCGATGCACCTTTCTCACAAGAACCAATTGGCACGATTTCCTCCAACCTATCAATATAGAACGCAGTACACAACGTGAGTACAATTTGTTGAATATTCTTGTTCACATAACATTTATTTTTTTAGAAACGACTTTGAATTTGAAATATGAAGTCGAAATTTCACTTGTCATCAAAATCAGAAAAGTAAATTGAATAAATAACTAAATAAAATTCAGCAACTG
>NW_017385987.1:2447143-2474103 GCF_000237925.1 Schistosoma mansoni | reverse complement strand
CAAGCCTTTATTATTGTTATCGCATTTAGTACGCCTGTCATCACACTACCAACTTGTACTTTACACTTAATATATTTACTTATGTAATCTGTTCCACAGTTATCATCGACTCATAAACTGCCTTGATTGGTTTAATAATTTCGTATATGTATATAAATATTACTGTATATTAGTGTAAAGCCTGATGAGGATCCAATCGAAAACAGTGTTGTTCGCTTATATATGTTGTTCTGAATGATAATTAGTCAAATGTATAATAATATCACAAATATTCAGTGATTTTAAGTCAATGAGATTACTACAAGTATATTTTACTAGTTAACTAGTGAATGTATTAGCATGTGGTTTTAAAAATGATTTCTGTTACGTCCCTATAGCCTTTTAATATATCATGTGATAAGATCGCTAATTAGAACACTAACTTATCGACTAGACCAAAGACGTATAAACTAGTACAAGCAGCCTAGAGTAAACTGTGAGTTCTTGTTAGTGCTCCGAAAGAGTAGCTCCTCACCTAACCCAGCCGGTTTAGTCCTCTATATGAATCATGTATTTCAGACATACGCATTTTATATACAAACAAATCAGACCACATCATACCATAAAATAGAAAATAAAGGTTACAAAAGATCAGGTCAAAAGTGGTTCTGAGTGTGAGATATATATACATATAATATATTTACTTAGTAGTAATCCAATAGGAATATATACAATAACAGTCCGTTAATAGATCCTAGCAGTTACCATTCACTTATTCTTCTTTCGGATATAATGATTTCATATTACTGGAGCTTCGATAACCAAAATTTACCAGAAAAGATAAATCAGTCAGCGGAAAAATTTCAGGATTTCTATGACTGCTAATTTTTTCGGAATCCAATGGTTATCTTTATCACAGACTGAGATTACTTGTAGAAATATCAGGAAAAACTACCAATGAATTATCCTTTGGAATTAATACAAGATTCCTATACCTACGATGAGAACTTTCACACTGAGATAATAATATGGAACTAACAGGATTCTTCGGTATGATATTAGTAGTCATTACCATTCTGTAAACGTAAACGATAACCTGAGTGCAATGATAAAATGAACTGATACTTGAAATTACTTATTAAGTCATTTTTCCAAAACAGTTATTTGTTACTTAACTTTTATTAAAATTTTGTGCGCATTCCCAATACGTCAAACGTTATATGATAATATATTGTATTTATCATGATAAATAAGTAGAATTTATATTTAGCTGAAAAGTCAAAAATAATGCTTCGGTAATAAGACAAAACACAAAGTAGACGTTTCAATAGGCAATTACTTTGAATAAAACAGCTGTTATAAGGGAGTATATATATATAGTTTGTACACAGTCAATTTTTGTGTCTGCAATAACTGCCCTCCTAAGGTTACCAGTCTACAAAACCAGTCTACACATAAATAGATTTTCTGTCGTTAACTACAGTGATTGCTGTTGATGTTATCAATAGCTGGTATTTTGAAAATGATATTATTTAAAACTGCAATGACACTGTTTTCATTTTAATGAATGAATTCACTGTATTAATGACGGTCAAAAGTGATTGATTCGAAAATTCTTAAGTAATTAGTTCAAATCCTAACATTGAACGAGTTTGTTCAAATTGTTTAATGTTTTCCTTTCATACTATTTTATATTCAAATGATTCTAGAAAAGCAGTTTGCAATTGAGGGAAGCTTCAGTTTTGTTATCATACTATAAAGCAATTCTCGATACACACAACTACATTTACGGAAGTTAATGAAATTATGACTATCGTAACATGTTTACTTAAATGTGATTTTTTAAAATATTCTAAGTTTCGTTCTCTGAGTAACTTAAAGTAATCACATAATGATTCCACAATCATTGCGATTCGGTTTTTAGAAGGAATTGAAGTTAGAATTAAGAGGGGAACTATTCAATGTCTTAAAAGTCCATAACCAATCATATTTCAGAATATTATGTTTGAACCGATCATGAGAATATATAACTAAAATCTATCCAATATTTGAATGGTGATTAGAAATTTTAAGTTCAGTTAGGTTTGCTTAAACCTCTGTACATGAATTAATGGCTACTATGAAAAGTAAGCATGGAAAAGCAAAATCAATTACGCCAATCCGTTTAAAAGTATAGAAACAACATTCGAACTACAGTACATTCAAAAACAAAGCAGAAATGTTTCGGGATTAATATTAAAAAATGACTTCAATGCAAAGAAAGTTTTGTAAGAATGGTCTCTAAATTGAAATTTTTAAAATGCTTAGTGAATTTTCCCTGTCTTGTGAATATTAGTAGCAGAACCAGGACCTACTTTTTGTGCAATTTGGAGTTTGTCGTAAAGCGTGACCTCAGAACAAATCAGGTATGATCCAAATTTCATTACCTCAGAATTCGGTATCACAACCTGTTATTTCCCTGGCCTTTGCTTTGTGTTGTGACCCTGAATACGATGACACATATTGAGAATACAAAGACTAGTTGTAAGAATTTATTTGACCGTGAAAATGAATTAAGATAACACATGAATACACTAGTTTACACATTGATTTTACTCACACTTGATGATTAGTTAACATTTATCACACATAGCAAAAATACACGGAATTACAGTAAAGTTCTCAAGCTACAAGTTTTACGCCTAATTAATGCAAGGCATATTATCTTAAATAAGTGTTATATTAGAATAAACCAGTCTCATACTGAACAAAATAGTACACCGTAAATAAAACGAATACTACACCTAATAATCATCATACTGAGTTAAAACGAAAGTAGTCTTAGACGAAAATCAGTCATTTAAAAACGTAATTTTGCCCTTATATCCTGCAATATCACACTCTCCTCCCGAATACAAGTTCAACTTTTAGGATTTTTAGTGACACGGACATCTGATTCTAGGTAGATCGTTCACTGCTTGTTATCGACTTATATATGTCACCAATCCTCGTATGTAATCATCGACTTAAATCGTGTTAGTGAATAACGGAATTAAATAAGTGAAATACGAGAATGGATTTTTGAATAATTATATTCCATACAACCGTTGATCGGATAGAGAAGCAAAAAAATGATGCGCAACGGAAAGGAAGAGTGAACCAACTCAATTTCGCCAAGAGTGAATCGATATTTATAGTCGAACATAGTGCCAGCCCTTATATTCAAATGAAATCGTTGGGATGATTGAAAATCATAGGTAATAGACACGAAATTGTTAATTAAACTCCGGAAATCAATTTCACATTAGTACAAAGCTGTTTAAAGTTATCTAGGAATACAATTGCAACCACAGACCTCACCATGTTAAAAATTTAGATGATGATAAAATAAATATATTTTATTTGGCAATCAATAATACTAGCTAAGCAAATTAAGGTGACCATGTACTTATCAGTTTTCGTTTTTACGTTTATAAACCAATCTACAAAGATGTGTTACCTATTACATTGATGAGTAAAAAGATGTAGTTCTTCATGGTTTATCGAACACATTTAGAAGAATCTGCATATCAAATAGTCAAATAACAACATTAACTGGATGAAATGCTATATGTTCAACAAGTGAAACGAAGAATATATAACAAGTATATTGATAATAACTGCTAAAATGTATGTTTCTTTCATAATATATTTTGATGGAACTGCTTCATATGTATTCAATGACAGTTATTAAATTTTATATAGCCGTCTTGATAGTACAATGCAATTAACTACTTTCCTCATTTTACGCCTACCATTAATCAAATTCAACATAAATTTCATCTCCTATTCTCATCACTACTCCATTATTGGTAGTATCATAGTAAATTTATTTACGAACTTATTTCTAGCATATAACTCCGCCTATAGCCCCTCCGGGGGCCACTACCGGTCCCAAGCCCGGATAGAGGAGGTGGGTTGGGCATGGGGTTAGCGAGCCGATCCCGTAGAAAACTAACCCGCTAAAACAACGCTAACCAGGAAAAAATATTTCCAGCATATAGGAAATATGAATAAATTTGAGTTTTCCCTCCAAATTTTTACAGTTTAAGCAACAATAAGGTTCACATACCAAGCAATTTACTGTTCTCTGATGAAAATCCGAATTCTTAATTTTCAAGTGTGCTATGATCTGATTATATTCTGAAACATATGACAGAAAATAATCCAATGAAATAAAGTGAACTTTTACCAATGAGTTAGTTGAACTTTGTTAGTAAGATCGCCTAAAATAACTATTAAAATGACACTAAAATTTCTTTAAACGACTTTCATGTTCTTAAGTTAACACTTGGTTCACATTCATGTTGCATTGTTTATTTGAATATTACTATTGGTGTTTGGGACTGCAATTGATCAGTCTCTTATTAGCATAAGTACATCCTGTGTTGATTGCTTCGATATTGACTGAAGTCACAAGCATTATAAGCAAATTAGCTATCAGCACTTAATAGCCAAGTGCATAATGTGAAGACTTTTGAAGTGGATGATACTGCGTTGGAGTCCCGGAGCGAACATCAAGTCTGGGATGTAGGTACATCCAGCTGACGAGTCCCAAATAGACCGAAACGCGCCTCCTGGATTCCAATGCTAGCCACCATCCATTTTTGCTTATAATTGATTAAAATATATGTTTCTTAAATTTTATATTTCTATCTACACTTGCCTGGCTTATTCGTTATAGATAGAGAACCAATAATGATAGCATTTTACATTTACATCGTACATCAGATGAAAAACCATTTAAAATCTGGGAACACTAAACAGTTGTTTTTCACTGTCTCTGAATTGAAAGAACCACAAGAAACCACTCAGCTAAATAGTAAATGAAAGAGCTAATTCGTCTACAATTAGTAATTAATTCAGTCGTTTATTTTGTAAGGCTTAATCCACTAAACGAAAGTGTCCACTAAATATATACTACTTATTTATAATAAGTAATTGTCTATGAATAAAAACTTTCTCACGATTTATAAATCCCTTACTTATGTATACATAAGTGTGTCATTTCTTTTTTCCTGTGTGGTAATTAATTATCAAATAAGATAAATTGATATTCTACCAATACCATGGATAAAGAGATAGATCTACCACTAGACAATTTAATTTTCATTTGTAATTTATTATTATTTATCTTACATCTGTATTTAATGCATAATTTATCATTTTTGCAAAGTTATAGTTAAATGGAACATTTTTGTAAACCCAAATCTAATTTATTTGTTAACCCTTATCTACTAAGAATACATGATTGAAAGAATTGGGTTGAACATAAAACCATAACTAATTTTTAAAACAAATCTTGTGAATTAGAAGTACTATTAATATAGTAATAATAGACAATATGAGAAGGGATGTTTTTATTGAAAATGAAAGGTGAATAATCATTTTTATAGATTGTTTATTTTATTCCCACATGATTTTTACGAAATTTATTGATCGTAAAGGAATGAATTATGTTTTACATGGAAAAAATAGGTTACCATCAAGTTTGTTCTTTGTTCAATATTGGTCATGCTTTGATTAACATAGAGAAAATCGTCCTTTCAATTGTTTAACGAAAATTGTAATAGAAAACATTAACCAACCAGTAATGACTATTAATCTTATTTAGTTATTTAACACTAATTTCTATTTCACACGTTATGATTACCACTGTACAATTTACATCGTTCAACCTAAAATAGTCACTGTATATCATTCTATATCACAGTAAGAAGAAAATCGTATATCAGTAGTAAGTGATTTCCTAAAGAGTGATTTATACAAATATTTTAGTAAACACTTAACTTCAATTAGGTCCATTTGGTACAGAAGTCTTTAAGATGCCTAAAATAATTGTTATATTTGTTGTACTAGTTCATAAAATTTCCATGAAATTTTTTTTAGTATCCGCCTGTTTGTCAACAATAGCTTTTGACGATCCGAAGAAATATTAATCTTGTTTTTTATATACGATAAACCCTGTTGCGTTCATTAAGATGTACATGTATGATACAAGGAATTCGGTGATATCAACTGTTCGAAAGAAACCTTTATACATGAAATTACAATTCAACGGGGATGTAGCTAATGATACTCTGAAAGATAGGTTAACGAAAGTAATTAGTAGGACATTCTACGCAGCCTATCTTGCATTGACTTTCTCGAGTCGACCGGTGATGTCTACTTAAACGAAGGATAAGTTACTGAGTTGGCTTCCTCTATGTGCATTTATAAATTCAGCTGCTTCTGTGGAGATAGCAATATCGGGCGTACTACTAGGCTACTTAACCAACGAATGAGTGAACATCTACCAGCATGGTTTGGGAAGGGCCAGATAAAAACAATACGCAGCTCTATCAGGGCACATCTAATTGATAGTGATCATAATGTAGATAAATCGAAATCATTTCGAGTGATCTATCGTATACCTCCATAATTTCCCAACGGAGTTCGTTCCCGTTTCCTTCATATAGCAGAAGCCATAGGATACCGTACATTCCACCCAATTTATGTGTACAGAAGAAATTTGTGACCCCCCTATCCCTTTAACGGCCGGACATAACTTAACAAATGACATTACTATTATTTTTAAATTTTATTTTTAATTTCGCTATCATTTGTTTGTAATTTTCTACCTCTTTCCGTTTGTATTCTTCACTATCTAATTACTTACATACCTCTCACTACGTAATGATTTTAATGTTTTGTGATTACTATTCTAGTCTATTTACCCACGTTTGACCTCCTATTTTCTATGTTTAACTATTGATAAAACTTTTGTTATCGTAATTTAATATTCTTACTACTATCAGTACACCTGTGTTCCCACCATCAACGTGTACTTTTACCTATTATGCTCGGTGATGTATTCTATTTCATTGTGATTATTGGCTCAAATAACCTTGATTGGTCTGAAATTTTCGCATAAATATTCATGTATATTAGAGTAAAGCCTGATGACGATCTGATTGAAAACAATTGTTCGCTTACATGTGTTGTTCTAATAACCCAATCTCCTTAATCCTATAATATATGATAGACATACCTGCTCGTTCATTATCTTATATTCAATATTTATTCTAGGCCTTCAATAACATATCAATCATATTGAAAGTGATCTAATTGTGTCCATTTGTGATCAACTTGTTTTGACTAAAATCAGTTGGTGATTTACAAGAGTTTTGATTATAATAAGTAAAGTTCTACTTGGTCCAAGAAAAAACATTTGTTGAAATACTACTAATCATCCATGTGAACCACATGGCTATTCATTTCTCATGTGTGGCAAGTCACCGGACTAAAATTTAACACATGATATCAAATTCAAAGAGTCTGACCTCAACCTAATACTTTAAATGATAATTCCGTTGCCAAAAATATTCTAAACATCTATTTTTTTATAAGTTAAAATGACCAAACTGTTTTATTGTTCAAATTTACTTAGTATTGTTTGTTCGGATCTTCCCATTGATGTTTTCAGGACTCCAACTGGTCAGTCTCTAATTGGCATATGTGCATACTGTGCGTATTGCCTCGAACATCAACTCTGAGATGCAGGTACATCCAGCTGACGAGTCCCAAATAGGACGAAACGCGCGTCCTGGATTCCACTGCTAGCCACTATCCATCTTTGCTTACCATATTTTATTGTTCATTTTACTTAAGAAAATTCACTCTCGTTGTATTTGAAACGTAACAGATTTGAGGATAACATTAATAATCTGATGGTGATTCGAGTCATTATTTATTACTGACTGTAAACATATGCCACATTATAATTTTTAACCTAAACTTTTCTTGATACTAATGGTGATCACCTTGTTTCTTTTTTTTAAAGCTTGCATCTACCTTAAACGGATTTATTGTTGACCATGTATATAATTGAGGGTTCGTCTAGCAGAAAAATAATGTGTTTTACAAATCATAACAGGAATGACTTTATCATTGGTCATAATTACGATTTAATTTACTTTACTGACAATCCAATCTACATCGTTGAGATACATGTATTTTCTAATTATTTTGCTTTAATTAGGCCAAGGTCATTACTATTTATCTGAAGCATTGAGACGAGAGTGACAATTAACAACAATAGTAATAATAATAATGTCCATTCTGTAAAGTAATTGGCTGACTCGCTAAACCAATCAGATTTCTTAAAATTCGCGTGCACGTGTAACCTGTCTTAGGTTTTGAAAATAACTAATTATCAAAATATACTCGACCCTATTTTAGTAGTTTCATTCATCTATCTACATAGATTGAAATTTATGAACCATTTTACACAATTCCTATTAATTATACAATCATGAATGGCAGAAACTTGATACTTCAGTGACTTGTATCCGGCATTCAGAATTATCAAGTTTTACTAATTAGTTCAATATGTTTTAGTTTATGTATCATCAAAAAGAAAAGAAAAGAATATTTGATTTCCGTATGTTTATGACAAGTTAACCAGTTCTACGTTGAAATTCAATATGGTTTACGGGAATGGAACGAATTGTGATAAATTATGGCGTGCATGGAACACAATATTAATCACAGTGCTACATATATTTCTCATATATGTTGGAATTAATCGTTATTTAGCTTTTAAAACACAAGCATTTGACGCTAAATTTGGTGGTGCTTGGGATCAGTCATGTATGAATTTCACTTTGGCAATGCTTATCACAACATTGACATGTTTCTGTTTATTTCTATTCTGCAGTTTGATACGTACAACAAATTATGCTAACGAAGGAACTCAGATTGGTAGAGATACAAACAATTTACATTTATTAAGTTCAACATGTACTTGGAAATCTGAACTACCTATGATGAAGTTAACTTCAATGACAGATCATCAAAACTGTATGTATCCTAACTCAACAAACGGTAATGGGAATATGATGAAAACATTAAGTCGAAATGGTTACAATCCAGGTGATGATGATCATGCTTCAGCTATTGGACCAGATGATGTTCTACCTGGTCCTAATTATGACACATGGTCAGGACGTAGTGGAGTTAATCAAAATTTATTTAACTCTTATGCAACTAACAATCCTAATAACACATCTACCAGTCAACGTTTAATTAATAATGATAATTATTTGCATTTATCTTTTAAACGTAGCTTCGACTTATTATGGCAACGATTTAAAAGGAACTTTTTGCCATATTGTGTTGTTTTGCATTTGATTATGGCTTATTGTCTATACATACCAATACCTTTAATGCAATCACAACAAATATATCATCGAGCATTGCCTGTCAGTAAGTAAAAAATAACCATTTCTATATATTTTTTCTGTAAACTACTTTTTATCTAACTTGTACCGTGATTATAAACCTTTGCAGTATATTTAATCCTATCTATCATGAAACATTCGAATTCTCAGTCTTTATTTATCACTTGAATAAAGGCTTATTTTCCTCTGAAAAAGGATGATCAAGCAATTTAATATAGGTCCACCACCTTTTATAAAAATTATTTGCATAAACACCATTGTGTATCATAGAGATCTTAATGTTTTATCAAGAAAAAGTTTAAATTAAAATGAATTTCGATATTATCAAAACGCAAAGTGTTCGATATTTATAAACTCATTAAATCTTGAGTGCTGTTAGAGGTATGAAGGCGGTTATGACTTCCCGGTTGCCCACACCGTGGAAGGGTTCTTATAGACGTACCTGAAAAGGAAATTGAACTAGAAGTGGTCTTAATGACATGGGAGTGTGATCGCAGTGTCCAAGGGGCAACTGCTTGAGGTCGGTCACACACGACCATTTTGTGGGTAATTTTTGTGTTAGCTCTGTACTTGTTGGGACCTTACCGCCAGAGACGGATATCCGTGGGATAAGGCGAGGTGTGCATTTTTAGGGTCGACGTTTTCTAACCCCACCCCTCCTTGTGGGAAGGCAGCATCGCTGTCATGCTGGTTGTCTGAAGGAAACACCTTACTGCCGTTACACCTCTGTACAGTCAGCAGTACGACTTCACCTTCGGACCTTGGGTTTGCTACTTCTAGTCTTACCGCTCTTCAACCGACCTGTCTGGCATGGTAGGACCTTGAGGAACGATTGTTCCAGTCAGTACAGCTCGATTGGTTCATCACGATAGGCAAGCCCGACCACCACTTCAAGGTAGTAGCAACGGTCGGGAACTCACTAAATAATATAGATATTTGAAATTCTGACTAAACTCACCAAGATAAGACAGATTAGATTGTTTGCTAATTGTTAACATAGAAATTTAGGGTCGTCTTTTTCTCTGTTGAAATACCTTTCATATTTTTGAGTCTCTTTACGAAGGGACTTTTTTATCATCCCAATTGGCATGCTGTATCATTAAATTATCTAACAAAGATTCCATAAATTCACTATTATGTGGAGTTTTCCGTTATTTTAATAAATCAGTCATTATAACAGCAATCGGAACGTATTTTCTTTTGAAGATCATTCTATTAATCATCTAAGTTTTAATATTACTTTTAAAATTATATTTATTTTTTTACCTCACATGGCATATTGTAGTCCCCAGACACAGTAACATTATCTCTTCTCTCATACAGAATTATTACGTAATACAGTTACTTTTTCAGTTTTGTGATCTATTTATATCATGTCATTTAACTTAAAAATATTTCAAAAACTTAGAATATAAAAAGAAAGTCTAGTTGAAAGTCTTATCTACTCAATAACACTTGGGACAGATTTATTTGGTTGTTCTTTTCAAATCCTATGACTAAAACAAAAATAGTAAATATTCATTTATTTTCCGAAATTCGAATCATTTATAATAAAACTTGGCTTTTAATACATTGAAATCTGACCTAGAGATATGTTATGCTCTCATAGAATTATATTATCAGAATTACAGGAACTCTTCAATGTTATTAGCAGTATTTCTCTTGACTGGTTCAGTAATAATAGTAGTGGCTTTCAAGTTAAATGTTCTAAGTGTTGAACCTTAAGTATTACACCAGTTGTTCAATAAATGGATGATCCAATTGCCTATAAACAGTCGATTGGCACTAATGCAACCGTAATAATCTTAATAGTATCATCAATTTATTTTAACAAAAATGAGGTCACATAAAACACTTTGACGTTTGAAGATCTTTATTGTTTCAGCAAGTAAACATGACAACCTAATGCTTTTATATTACCTCAAAAATGTTAAATTCACTGCCTTAGTTGACCTTGAAAAGTAAATAAACATTTCATATGACAATAATAAGTACATAACACTGCTTGTATAGCTATAAAACTATATGAATAACGGCATTCAGTATATCAGTTGGTTAATTTATGTCATATTGGGTTAGTGTGCTTTTGCTTGACACTAAAAAAAATCGACTTTTAGTTGAAAGAGAGATTTTCCTGATTTCAATTATTTCGATACAATATTTATGAATTGATTGAACTGTTTTACTTGTTCAGATCATGTTTAAATAATAATTTTACAAAATCTAACAACTTGGAATGCCATTTTTGTTTTCGATACGACTTGTGAATGATTCAGTGTAAATCATTCTACATATATTATACCGGTCTTTTAGAAAGTTTGTTTTCGTTCAGCTGTAGCAATAAACTTGGTTGTTAATTTGTCAAAGTCGGTTGATTCTTTTGGTATTAACTTTTATAAATGAGCAAAGTCAAAACTGTAATAAAATCGATTAGTATAGTGAGATTGATGATATTCTTTACTAGTCAGTAATAGAGTAAACGAAAAATAAATAGTGGTTAATATCCCCCATATATGTAGTATGTAATCTTCATTATTGTTATGTATATATTGTGTAAAAATATCCATACCTCTGATCATACTGCTTACTAATTACATTTCTTGAATAGCTTTATCTTTATCCCCTTTTCAAGGAAAATCACAATTTTGTGTATCAGGATTACAAAATGCAAAATCAAGATTCACACAAACACAAATACTTAATTTTTACAGTTTCTTCAAAAGATTTCTGCTTTTTTATATGCCTTGGCACTTATACAAAATGCGAATAATGGTGATCTTACAACTTCATTTATCAATATGAATGTTAAATTAGAAATTGAACACATTAAAAAGGACATTTGATAAACTACAATAAAATTTTAATGCATTACAAAAAGATTTACAGCTTATGTTATTATCTATTCACATAATTCTAGGTATGAGTAAAAACTAATAGTACTGTAATCACTTTGTTGACTGACCTTTACCAATGCAAAGGGATTCATTTCGTTTGTCTAACTTCTTTAATTTAGCAATAAGCGAATTTTCTAATTAACTGAACACTGCAATTGAATAGTCTTCATGGGGATTTGTGTAGATTGTAGTATTTTCACAGTTGAAATCATAAGTCGATCTAAGCTAGACCACCACTAAAAACCTGGAAGCACTGGACGGCCATTCTGTCCTAGTAAGTGACTCAGAAGTGTGCATCCACGATCCTACACGTGTGACTCGAACCCAGGACCTATTGTCTCGCGCGAGAACTTTTAAAATCTAGAACATTGAGTTGACATCCAACATTGTTGGTGTCCATTTTTAATAAAGCTATTTCGTCATGTTATTTGATATCAGACGTTCTTCAAACAGTTTAGTGTTTTCATTTCTACCATCTGTACCTATCTTTCACAGAGACATTCAATGACTGCAATCAAGTTGTGTTCTACCGCACAACAGGTCACGTTTCAGCCTTTGTTTAATTTAAAGTCAACCGATTTTACTATTCAGAATGTTTTTTATTGTATACAATGGTCTGGGTCCCCGTACCGAATCATATATAAGGCAGGAGAGAGAGAGAAGATGAGAAGATCCTTACGTTTATGGCGCCTACGTACCACTCTGTGTTCTAAGTTTATTACTATCTATCTACTCTGAACAATTCGCATATCATTATTTTGCTTTTTTATCGTATTATTAAAATGTAAGCTGAACACTTATGTTAAATTAGCTACTCTATCAGTTCACTATAATCAATTAACCCATTTGTCGAATTTTCGGTACGTCAGTTTATTGCAGATTGAAGGATTATATTGAAATATTCATGTTCATAAGAATAAATTAAACAGTTTCAGACAGTCGTGTAGTCATCACAAAAAACGTTAATCACGCAAATAGTGAAAGACAATAAAATATGCTTATTGGACACAAGTATTTGTGTAAGATGTGAAGATGGGAACTTGCTTCCCATAGCTAAAAGGGAATAAAGCTGAATATAAATTATTAGCCGTCACCAAGTTTTGTTTAGGCTAGTATGTTATTTATTGCCTAGTTGTAAAATAGCTCAATCGGCAGTTCCTGCACAAACGAGTAAAGTTTCTGAGAAGTTTTCACCCGGATATCCATGATTTATCAATACTCCACATTAAAAATGTTTGTATAAAATAAACTAATGCTAATTATACTAGCCTCTTGATAGCAGTAATATTCATCACTTATACCGCGGCTGGGGGCAACCTCAACATGAAGTTCTTCACAGTGATGTCACTGTTTCAGTAGTGAACAGTTCACCATTTGAGTTCAACTTGTCTCTACATTTGCATTCAAATAACAGCTAGTCATAAATCTTACAATTTATCCAACGATTGTTTTTGGCTAGCAGTGAATCCTTCGGGTAGAAAGTATTTTTTGTCAATGATCAATGAGCTATGGGCTTGATTCTGTTCATTCTAAACGTCTCATTTTATCATGAGGATTCATTATCAGTTAGCGAGCAAAACTATTATCACGTACAAACTAAGAGTTCCAAGATATTTCAGATAACATTTGTTCTGTGAAGGCTAAGACATATGAGATGATTTACAGCCATCAAAGGTGATTAATATTAAATAGTCTTAAGATAAGGTAAAACCAGCTTCCCATCAGTTTTACCGTTATCAACCTGTAGTTCCAATCTTCTAAAAAATTATAAAAGACCTCATATTATCGATAACATTTGTTAAAATGAACAAATAACGATTAAAAAACTAAATATGATATAGTTTTCAAATTTTTGTGATTTGAAATGAACTATCTGTTTACTAAAAAAGTACCACCTAGTAGTGACCAAATGAGAGTTTTAACAAATTGTTAGTCATGAGCAAACAACAAACATCTGTCGGCAACTTAACATTTCACAAATTCATTTTGAAATTTCATTTCTTTATTGACTGAAAAGAGATATATGTTAGTAGTTTGTTTGTCAACGAAAAACGGATGTAATACTGGAAAGATTATATATATATATACTCTTTTGCAATAGGTAAAGGGTTATTAATCAAATCCTATAATTCTAAAAGTTTAATTTCTGAAATAATGAAGATATTCAGTTAAGAATGAGGATTACGTTGTTGTGGTATTATAAACATCTAACACAAAAAACATAATAATGTGAAAATCACATGCCATAGTTAGGGGAAGTTCATCTAAGAAACACCATTTTCATTACGATTCTTTAGATCCTTCAAATCTTACAACTAAAAAGAATACGGTACCAGAACTGTATATTTATTAGAAATCAGGGTTACTGAGTTCCCAAGTAGCATCTTGTGTTACATCCTGAACTTCACCTCATTAACTTTATTAATAAAATTATTTATAATCCACATTCCTGATTAGTTAATAGATAAAATCAAATTACGTCTACTTCAGAAGTTTCGCACTACGCGGTTGTTTAGTATTTTCATGTTCCTTTATCAATCAGGTGATGTAGTAATTCACGCTTTTGTTCAAGAATGAACAGGTTTATGACTATTTTTAAAGAAATCTAGAAATGGTTTACGAACTAATGTCTTGCTCATAAATTTATCTGGTAATGAGTTTGATTTGTTACTTAGATTTCAATTTCACTATCATCCACAAGCTCTTGACAATAGAATAAAATCTGAACAGCCTGAGCTTATTCTACCCTCAAAAACATCATCAAGCGAATGACCAACAAGATGGTGTTCATTACTGCTTTTAGAATCTTCATTAAATATCAATAAATTCTATGCCTTTTAAATACATCATTATTTTCAAATGTCCATTAATGCTCATTATCACTTCCATTGGTTCTATCCTCTCGTTCCTGCTGACCAGAAGACATTTTGTTTAAAACATTGATAAAAAATCAGTTAGCCCCCAAAGACAATCAAAAATGGTCACGCAATATTGAGGATTGATTGGAGTTAGATGCTATCACCGGCTCAGTGGTTAAGAGATCAAGCGTCTTTGCGCAAAACCGAGGGTTCTGAGGTCGATTCCCGCGTTTGGGGTCGTGAAAAGACTACTGAGAAGTCCAGTGCTTTCAGGTTTTCAATGGTGATCTAACACTGATTAACTCACGATTCCAACAAAATTCAACGGTTTTCACAACCAGATACTTACGATGTACCTGTAAGTTTGATAAATCGTTTGTTTAGGGATATCTTTCTATATACTAGGCTTTTGAAACTACTTTTGTTATTAATTAGATCCTTTATCTACTTTACAAATGGATAGTGAAACGGATTTGAAAGTGACTAATTTTCAGATATAAGTGGTTAAAAATGCTTGAAGCAGCAGCCATTCCCTTCTGTTTGTTTTTGAAAGACATTTCTCCATTTTTCACACCAATATAACTGATCTCGTTCGAACTATATGCATGAAACAACAGGATATTGTTAAATTCTATTATTATGCTGTGCTGAAAAGTCAAGGTGGTCATACATAGACCGATTAAAATCAATGTTTGCTAAAAGAGAATGATTTTGTTATTTCCTCGTTACTTATGATAATTGATCAGATAATGGAATAGAATTTTATATCAACTAAATAGAAAAACATTTCCTTCCTATTTTCACCCAGTTGAATCTTCAAACAAAAATATAATTAAACAATATTCTAGTTATCCCGTTATGTGCTTTCCGAAATTTAACTCCGTGAGAAGATAGATTTCATCGCGAACTACTATCGTTGAAGGGCTACTGAAAACTAAAAAACAATGAACGATTGTCTCATTTCTGTTTTGGTCTTTCTACTATTTCAGCCGACATCGGCTTAAACCCAAGAAATTCGATCTTGATGTTGAGCATTGTCATTCTACTCCACTGAGTTAGAATTCAATGGTACATATTTCCAAAACTTGTTTAATTGTAAGATAATATGTCCTATATTTTGATGTTGATAAATGTGGATAATTTTTCACTCCCCATATAATGATCTTTTCTGGTCATAGCTTTTCGGTGCAGTATGAATTAGCTCGTCTGGAAAATAATCTGTTAATTACCTTTTTTTTCAGTAACAGTCTCTGGGACTGATTACACATGTATTAAATCAACTGTTATGTTAACAATATTTCTATCGGAAAGTGCATACTATTATTATTGTTAATGAACAGAGTATCAACGATAATCGTTAGCATCATTATTTTTTTTAAGTTTGTATATTTATTGTTCATGTGCTTACTACACTATCGGGTGACTAAAGGTAGTAACTGCTTGAAATCGTTGGGAATCAACTCCAATTTATTTTATTGCTTGTTTTTTTTCTGGCTAAAATACTGTGTTAATGTAATAACATCATAAATTGTCAAGAAAATTCATTATAAATTATTTAATTATCATTGTTATGTTTTCACAGTATTATTGATCAGAATCTTATTCACCATAAGATATTCACTCAAATAAACAACTTTACATTACAATGAACATTATGTGTAAAATAATATAGAATTTCAGCAAAACCTGACATCTTTTAACAAACATGTTGAAACTTGCCTTCTTGAAATAAACATAGTAACAAGAAATAAGAACACAGTTGATATATGTGAGGAATGTATGTTTTCTCTATCAGTTACAATAGGTTAATTGCATTGGTTATATGGAGCCTATTCAGATGTAATTGATTTATGATATATATTGTATTTGCTTAGTATTAGCAGTAGACGTTATCGTATGTGGTATCACTGATGTCTTTTTGCAGTTTCATATGCAGAGCAACCAATATAACTCCATTATTAGAATGAAGGGTGAATGCATGTTTGAACAGGTTTGTAAAATGGCTTTGAGTAAAGTGATATATATATATATATATATATATATATATATATATATATGCCATCCAATATACAACCCTATCAAACTTACTAATTAGCTAACACATTACGTTTGCTATATAGCATGCTTAATAAGAAATCAGTATAATTTCTAAAGTAGTACATATCAGTAAGAAAAGAGTGAAGTTAGTTGCTTCAAAACTTTATTAAACTACATCATCAAACTTTATTGAAGTAATTAACTAACGCAAAAACTTTTACCATAAGTATTTAAAAACCTTGGTAGCTAAACATTTTATCAGATCAGAAAATCATCGAACATAAATAAAATCTAACTTTTTAACAAGTTGAGAATGAGAAATCAGATATTTACGATATATTCATTTAGAAGTTAATCTTAAATTTGTGCTAGATTATGATAGGATTTCACCTGTGAGTAAATTACTCATAAATTGTATGTAACGAAAATAATAAGACTTGATGAAGTGAGTATAACGTTCATTATATTTAAGCAAACGAACGCTAACCGAAGTGAAGAAACCTAAGATGTATGTAGTTTTATTCAATTAGTGTTCAAGTATGAATAATTTTCAATAAATTCGAATTAAAGATAAATTTCCAACATTTAGAATCACTTTCACCACACCTAACTTAGTTTCATCCTACACAACATGATTTCCTAATATTTAGACGAAAGTAGACAATAACTTATAATGTCGTCCCCAGTCATTTACAAAATTAACAACCATATACCAAAGAAAGTGTGTTCGTAAAAGAGTTTATGAACACCCACACATTTAATTAAATATACATCAGAGTCTATTACATAATGTTACTAGGTTGAATAAATCCCACGCTGATATAATGAACAACCAGTTTTTCCGATATATATGTACAAACAATATCGTTCTGTCCTACTGAACTTCAGAATGGCGAAATCAATTAGTAGGGAGAAAATTAACCCTTTTAGTTATTAGGAATCAGAGTAGGATTTCCAAGTGATTCACTAGCAAGGATATTATAGTTAGTGTTACTTGGTCTTCATTGGTTAGCCAGTTTAATGAACCTTTAATGGAAGGTAGTTTTTATGAACATGTCTGTACCTTTATAAAAGGAAGTGGAATAGGCCAACTAAGAATATCATCATAATGTAATACGGTGATAAAATTGATCAGTTACCTTTTTTTAATTCTTCAACCTTACCATTTTAAGGTTTCTCTTTGAATTTCATTTCAATTTCTTGCCACGCCTAATGATTATTGTTTTGGTTCGCATATATTTTTATCATCTTTAAAAAAATCATATCATAAAAATGCATATACCAAAAAGAGATTCCAATAATTATAGCATAAATTAAATGAGTGTGTAAGTAACAATGTCAAGGTTGGACTTGATAGTTTCAAATTATATAGTTGAGATCACGAGACAATTGAAGCTAGACCACCATCAGGATTGGGTAAACAGTTAATGATAAATATATTTTTTGTTAGCCACTACTTTAGAGTAAATAAATAACCGAAATTAAATTAAAATAAATTCATTTAGTATTGTTTGTTTGAATCTTCACATTGATGTTTAGGACTGCAACTAGTCAGTCTCTTATTAACCATATGTGCATTCTGTGCGTATTGCCTCGACATAGCCTAAATTCACAAGCATGGTAAGCAAAGATGGATAGTGGCTAGCAGTGGAATCAGGAACACGCGTCTCGTCCTATCTGGGACACGTCAGCTGGATGTACCTGCATCTCAGAGTTGATGTTCACATACGCACAGCATGTACATATGCCAATTAGAGACTGACCGGTTGCAGTCCTAAACATCAATGGGAAGATTCACACAAACAATACTAAGTGAATTTAAACTTCATCCCATTGCACAAGCAAGTGGCTGTCAGGACTCAGTAGCTGAGTGAATAACGCGATAGCTTTTGAAGCGAAAGGTACTGGGTTCGAGTCCCGGAGTGATGCAGGTACATCCAGCTGACAAGTTCCAAATAGGACGAGACGCTCGTCCTGGATACCACTCCTAGCTACTATCCATTTTTGCTTAAATTAACATAAGTTTAAGTAGTACTTCATGTCAGAAATACTTTTTTCTATTTATTGAGATATAACAAAAATATATTTATCATTAATCAAATGAGTTGTTCGATTTGTGGAAACTAGATGAATCTTAAAAATCCTTTATGGTCTTTTTGCCTTTCTTATAAAATTTAACTATATACTGGCTTAGAAATGAATTGTTATGAAGCTTACTGAAGTCAAAAAGTAAGACGCTATCGATAAGCATATAAAGGAGATATTCAGTAATATCGATGAAATCAAAAGTTAAAAAAATTGACTAATCATCAGGTAAAGCAACCAGCTGTATCATTATTGAAAGTAAGAAAGTGAATTTTCGCTTCAGATAGAAATATGAATTTATTAATTTTTTTTTGTTATATGCTACTTGAAAATCACGAACTGAAATGTGATTGCGAACCGTCAAGAATCAGGTAGAACTGGGCAGTTCAGACTTTCATAACAGTACGCTCTCAAGATTGAATCATATGTGACCAACTTCGACTATGATGAAAATATAGAAGTTCGTCACAAAACATGACGCAATTGCCAGAACATTTCTTATTCTTAATTAAAAATTCACTTTTTATAATTTACATGATATTCCTGATAATAATATTTATAATTATCGCAATAACTACGACACAAAGATTCCTATTTTGTAATTAAATATTTCTTTACAAACAATCATAACCCAATTATTAAACCCATTACTTAAAAGCAAAGATGGATAGTGGCTAGTAGTGGAATGCAGGATGCGCGTTTCGTCCCGTTTGGGACTCGTCAGCTTGATGTACCTGCATCTCAGAATTGATGTTCACTCTGGGACTCGAACCCAGTACCTTTCGCTTCAAACGCACTTAGTTACTGAGTCCTGATAGCAACTTGCTCGTTCGATGGGGTGAAGTTTAAATTTACTCATCATTACTACAGATTTGATGTGAACCTAATCGACAATGAAATCATGCATTTAAATCTCCTCTGACAAGTCCCAAACAGGACGAGACGCGTGTCCTGGATTCCACTGCTAGCCACTATCCATCTTTGCTTACCATGCTTGTGAATTTAGGCTATGTCGAGGCAATACGCACAGAATGCACATATGGTTAATAAGAGACTGACTAGTTGCAGTCCTAAACATCAATGTGAAGATCCAAACAAGTAATACTAAGTGAATCCATTACTTAAAAGCATAGAATTTTCTATTCCCTTCCTGTTAGATCTTTTAATTTTTTCTGTGATGCGTTTTTTTAATAGTTGTTTAGTATTCAAGACTAAGTCGACGTGAAATTCACTATTTTATGGATTTATTACAATTTAGACGTATGCATATATATTTTATTGAATGGAATGCAATAATTATAGGTTTAAAACTGTATAACCTGAAACGCAAACTGTCGAAAATAGTTGTTTACCATAATACTTTTTGTTCTCGAATTTACCAAAGTTCAGATTATGGTTTATTAAACTGTGAATTAGCATTGTGCAGATATTGTGCGCCTCATTCGACCACATTTAAGCTTATTTAAAGAAGCGATTATAATTCTAAAGCAGATATGGTCGGTGTCTAGTAGTATAATCCGGGACGCGCATTTCTTTATATTTGGGAATGGATGGTTGGATGTACATTCATCTCACCATATATATATATATCACTGAACAGATCAAAGGGTACTTCAATGCATTCCAGTTATCTTTAAAAGCGTTTACTTCTCTTTTCAGATAGCAGCATGTGACGGAAGTTTTGATGCGCCAATATCAATGAATGAGATATAATTAAAAGAAAATTATGCCTATCACTATAACAGTAGGATTGAGGTTTAATAACAGCTGTCATAAATCTCCGTTTTCCTCCGCTGATGTTTTCTTATCTATATACATAAAGCATATACAAGAAAACAATTTTTTAATTTTCATAATTTTAATCGAAAAGAGCCGAAAGTATTTTATTTACGCTTAATATGTGACATTTCTCATAACCACATTGGTCTCTTGTCTCTATCCCTGTCTGTTTATCAATCATGTACACACTTACATATAAAAACAGACACCTGCTGACTTGATTTGTTTACATACAAATATAAGCGAGTGGAATGCGATTTTGTGTATATATGTAATGGTCAATACAAATATTTTTGGTGCAACCCTAATTAACATTGCTGTTTTCCTTTTTATTTAGTTTTGTAAGAGGTCGGACCTTAATTAATGATGACTACTGTGTTGTAAATGTTGGCGCCAATGAAATGAAGAGTTTTAGTTTTGTATCACTATGTCCTCCGGTTCCAACATGTATTGAGGATTTTTTTCATTGATAATTCTTTACTTTCAGTAGTGTTGTTAGTAAGTCGTTAACTGATAGAGTTGTAGTACCCATCCTTTTCTGAGGTTTTTCGTAAATGACAGCGAACATACTTTGAATAAGTTTCCAGTCGTTGAACATAATCTAAACTTTTTCAATTGGTTTTTCATCATGGCCATATATATAAAGCGCAACTCTAACTCTAACATTCAATAACCGCATGTTATATATATATATATATATATATATATATATATATATATATATATATATATATGATTGATTTCAGGGAAATGATACTCATCAAATAGCTGCGTTTCCTAAACATTGTGTAATGTTCCAGTGATCACAAAGTAATATTGAGTAGTTGTACGGAAGATGATTATAATAGGTAGCACTAACAAAATATTTTGACTAGACATCAGTACTATAGTGGTTATGTAAGAATCAAGAGACGGATGTTGAGAACATGTTAAAATACGAAAGCGAAAGGAGATTGATAATTTTAAGGCTTGGATTCATGAGTCGATCTAAGCTAGGCCACCATTGAAAGCCTAAAAGCACTGTATGGCCGTTTCGTCCTAGTATGGAACTCCTCAGCAGTGCGCACATACGATTCCACATTTGGAGCTCTAGCCCAGGACGTTCGGTCTCATGTGCAAACATTTAACCTCTAGACTATTTGAAAGGGTTCAGCTCAAAGTGCAGCTCAAAACCCACTCCTACACCGATGGCCTAGGTAGTGAGAGTTTTTGTGCGAAATATTCATTTATCAACAAATAATGATTTATAATTTAGTAGATCATTAATTTACATAATCAACCTATAAATCAAGAATCCTATTCAATAGTGTGTGAGGAATCCATAAACAAAGTCTTTTGTCCGTTGATAACAAATAACTAGATTATCCATGTAAAATGAAATAATGTTTGTCACTTGTCATCTTAATTTTCATAATAACACTGTAGGAAAGACGTAGTAAATATTTTATAATGCCTGTTGTTTTTTTGTCAGTAGTTTAACCTCCTTTTTTCCCATTGCTGGAGATCAGTATTTACAACTTTTATTTTAGTTAGCAGTATTTCCTGCAATACACGTTGGTCTTCAGTGATAACGAAACATTTTAAAATGAATGAAAATGTAGGGTAAAACATACACTAACGTGTATTGTCATTAAAATGTAAGAAAAATGACTTAAAGACTATGAATGTTTGGGTATTTCTTTAATCAAGATAAAATTATCATGTGCTTATGAACTGAATACTTGTACACATGTATACATTATAATTTATAAGTTCAGTACACAGTTCGAAAAATGTTAAAAATCAAGTTACAGTTAAAACAGATTATCATCATTCGTAATCCCCTTAGGTATTAATCTGCTTATGATACCAACGCCAGAATAAACTATTCTTTGAATAGACTCATGCAGTTGAGAGTTGGGGTTTAGAATTTTGATTATAGTTTATTTCGATGTAATACCAAAAAAAGCAATAGAAAGAATTTATTAAATTCCATTGTCATCCATCTATTAAGGTGTTAATGCAATTAACCATATGAAATATTTACATCTAATAGTTTCTTAATGATTACTAAGTAATTTACATTAAAAAAGTTTCTATCTGAAACTAAACGTCAACTTAAAAAGGAATACTAGGTAGATTTTTGTCCTAGTTAATAAACTCACAGTAATAGCGTTTTTCATAATTCTAACATGACTTGACATTTGTAGTTCTCATTTGAGTATCTAGAACGTCCATCAGATTGGAAATTTCTTTTTAGCTGGTGCCCTTTATTTATATTATATTGCTTTAGGTAACTGCTATTAACGTTTAACCATAAATATGAACAGAAATCATTCAGTTAAATATATATAATCGAGAGTTGATAACATAAGAAATTCAGTATCTTATGTAGGCTAATGATAATCATGTGGTCACTGGTGACCAGCTTCAAGATGTAACTCTTAGAGTTTTAATGAAAAGCGATAATCGGTGAAGTACAATTCATGTGAGACAGCTATCCACCACAGACAGTTAATGAAAGTTGCTCAATATAGTGAGTAATTGAAACTATACTGTTAAGTCGGCTTACAGTAAACTCTATCAGAGCCTCCAGAGGCTCATAAAGAGACCCAACCAACCAGCGATTAATTAGAAGCTATGCTACTAAAATAACGAGAATCCTGATTGGCTGTTTAACACACTGCTACTATGGAAACTCAAGGTCTCTTAATTACTATAAAACCCCTGTACTTTCTGTACATGAATGAATCCTGTAGTAAAGCGCTTCCCTCATACTTTGTGCCTTTTCTCTGGTCTTCAAGTTGCTGTATAATTCTAGCTCGGGGATACGGGACTAGCTTAGGGAAGCAAATATAGCGTTCACAATCGGCCAGACGTAACATATACATTAACACCGTTGAATGCCCATTCATTGGTCTAGAGGTAAAGCGTCCGCGCGTAAGATTGAAGGTTCTAGCTTTAGTTCTCAGATGTGAGATAGTGAGTACTGATTTCTGAAGAGTCTCATACTAGGAAGACACGGTTTCGCAGAGCTTTCAAGTTTTAAATAGTAGTTCAAATAATATTAGTTCGTCATTTAAACTGAGAAATATGACTTACATCATTATTTATATATAGATAAATAATTTCCAATTTACTTAGGGAAAATTAGCTTTGTAGCGAACATATTCTTTCATAGAGTTCTAACGACCTGCAGATTGATTAATTACAGTTTTATTATTGCTTATAACTAGTATGTAAGAATTAGACTAGAAGAATAACTTATTCATGTAGCTAATTATACAGACGGTTATTATAATACATCACGAGTTGTCTAAGACGAACCAATGCAAACCATTGCTTTTCAACCCACTAATTAAATAGTAATAATAATAGCAAGAATGACAATAATAATAATAGACTAGTTTTGAAACTTAGTCGTCTTTATTATAACATTTATTTGTCAATTTCTTGTTTCTAATATCTCTTTCAAATGATCTTAGTTTCAAATAACAACTTTAGTAACCAACAACTTATTGAAGTATATTGCATGAAGAACAGTTAATATTTCGAATTATTTTATTTGTTAACAAGAAAAAAGTTTGATTTGATCTTATGATTTCTCATCTATTATCTACAATTTTCATCAAATTGTACTGAACTATGGTATCTAGGTATATGTCCTTGATTTTCTTTGCAACACACCTTACATAACCAACTACAGTTAAATATTGAATTATATTCCAGTGATCGATTAATTCATTATAAATTTGTATATGATATATGTGGATACAAGCATACAAATCCATGAATATATATATGTAGTAGCATTACTACTTGTAGGTACTAAGATGTAAAATGTGTGAAATAACCACAACTTATCTAATCATCTATGCGACTAGAATTATTTCGTGTCAAAAAAAAAACAAAAAACAAATCGTCTTGTTCTTAGTAAACTAACCAACTGTCGTAATTTTATCAAGTATAAATGTCTTCTTTCTACATACCAACTACTTTCTTTATGGCCAAAAAAATATTAATCACTAAGTAAGACTATAAGTGCGAAATAAATGTCAATGTATTTCATTGTATTTCAAAAAGAGAGAAATCAGACAACAAACAATTGAAGACTATTTTACATTAAAAAATAATTTTTTTCTAAAAAAAAAAGGAAAAAAAATTTTCGGTTATTTAAGTATACCTATTTATTATAATAACATTAAATCTTAGTTTAAATTGCCTAGTTTTATGATTTCCTTTTTTTTTAAAAATTTAATTTATCTTTCCTAGTAACTTTTAATGTTCAATATGGACATTTTTGTTTTCAAATAGCAACTTAGAATAACTCCTTTGGTGTCTGATTTAAATGAGTCATTCAGTTAGATATATAAATGAGTTTACACATGCTATCATCATTTATGTATATGTATCCAATACTGTATATATATAGTACTTTTTACATTTATTAATTATCATGATAACAATACATGACAATAATGAAAATGAGTGTGTTTTGTTTTCTTCTTTTATTATTATTATTATTTTATTGATTAATGATAATATTATTTTTGTTTTGAAAAAAAACTGTTTGAGTGACATTACAGTTTTCCATTGATTGTTCCTCTTACATTCAATATAGATATATAAACTGATTTGTGTATGGAGATTCTTCCGATAAGCTCGTTTTTTGTTTTAACTAAAATGTATTTAAGACTGTCTAGTTAGATAGACATCTGACCAGTTCTAAATTGAGACTATCTCATCAAAATATTCGAACTATAATTATTTTACAGATTTAGGAAGAAAAAACATGATTGTATCGAATGGTAAATATTGTAAAATCAAAAGTAATTTTTTAAAAAAATTATCCATGACTTCACATGACTTCACGATCCCGCCTCGAGAGATTCGAACCCATGACCTACTAGTCTCGCGCTAGAGCACTTAACCTCTAGACGACTGGGATGGCCGGCATCCAACGGTGTTAATGTCTAACTTCAACCAATCCATGAAGTTTGAGCAACCGTTCACCAATTGTCTTTAGTGAGTTGTTATCTCTCAACAGACGTGGTTGAACTCCACTGGTTACTGCTTCTCACTAGAACTCTATCAGTTAATTGGTGGTCTAGCTTCAATTGACTCATGATTTCAACTATGAAAATACTGAAATCTCCACAAAACCCCTTCTTGAACTATTTGTTTAGTATTGTTATTTGTTCCACATTTTTTAGACAAGCTAGAAATTGATTAATTGTATACATATGATTTTAGTAATCAAAAGGTAAAATTACCTAAGCATTTTTGTATACTTCTATTCTTTTCAATGAAATGTATTGGTCATGTAGTTTTTATGGGAAATCTTTACATCATACTTAATAAGAGTTGTATTTGTCTACGTTGTTTAACATGCATAATTATTGGCTAGTATTATTAACAGGTTATTAGTAATATTTTTGATAATTTTGTTGGGATGATCCTGAAAATTTCTCGCAATAGACATGACAAGCTCAGTAAATATTAGGAAGCATTTTATCCAATCAGCGTTTGATTAGAAGTTTTGCTAGAAATATCGCGTAAATGAAGAGTCAATTGGAGAGGTTCTGATTGGCTGATTACTACACTGCTGCTATGTTTAGTAGTATTCTAGAGTTTTCAGGAAAAACCCAAGGACTTCTAAAATACTATAGAAACCCTATATTTTCTGTACATAAATGAACCTTTAGAGTAAAGTGCTTCCCGTATATTTTGCGCCTTTTCTCTCGTGTTCAAGTCGCTGTGTAGTTCTAGCTTGGGGTTTACGAGACTAGCTTAGGATCGGAATATAGCGTTCAATCACCAAGACTTATCAAATTTGTTTGATGTTTCATAATTTTCTCATCAATTCTGAAAGTTTTATTATTTCATTTTAATGAAATGCTGATATTAGTCAATAATTACTTCCGAAACTTTAGGAAATTAAAAACCTACAATTGATACATTGGGTCAGTTAAGGTTTAAAAATGTAAACTAAAGTGAAGTTTATCATTATTTTTGTTTTATCAGATATTCTTCTTATATTGATAATTCATACTGAAAATTGTTTTTACATTCACATTGTTATTTTTATATATAGTTGAAATCATGAGTCA